>NC_056742.1:294696572-294874072 GCF_019279795.1 Protopterus annectens
AGATACCATCCAACTTGTAATGTTAGGTAAAAGTATGCACAGAAGTCCAGGTAGCTGTTTCAAGAATATAATTAGTGTCTGAGATCTTGAAAAAAGTACCAGAAAATGCCACAACCCTAGTAGAATGAGCCTTTACAGAAGAAGGAAGGCTCTCACCATGAATAGTGTAACAAAAAGAAATAGCCTTTGAAATCCAAGTAGAACTAGCTTGCTTGGAAACAACCAACCCTAAAGACCTAGGATGAAAGGAAACAACTGATAAGATTTTCTGATAGCTTTAGTCTTATCCAAATAAAATCTGAGCTGTGTATGCACGTCTAAGGTATGCAGCACCTTCTCGCTGTCAGATTACAGAGAGGGAAAAAAGTAGGCAAATTAATAGGCTAAGTGACAACTCATTAACCACCTTGGGCATAAAAGAAGAATTAGTATGCAAGGACACCCTGTCCTCATGGAATACCAAAAAAGGCAGACAAGCCATAAGGGCTTGCATCTCAGGCACCCATCTGGCAAAAGTAAGAGCTAACAAAAGAACTGTCTTCCAAGAACATTGTTGCAAGGAAGCCGAAACAGCAGGCTCAAAAGGATCCTGAGTCAATTTCTCCAGAATGAAATTAAGATCCCAGGAAGGAGGAACAGGCTTCCTAGGAGGGCTAATATTAAGGACACCTTTAAGAAATTCCTTAGCCTTAAATCTAGAAGCTAATGGAGGAGTTAAAGCAAACAAGCAGAAACAGCTGATAAGTGGGCCTTAATAGAAGAATAGGCCAAACCAGCATTGAGTAATTTACACAAATAAGAGAGAACCAAAAGAACATCCACAGTAAATAGGTCCAAGTTATGAAAGAGACACCAAATAGAAAACCTCTTCCATTTAAATAACTAGGATTTCTTAGTAGTAGGTTTCCTGGCCTCCTGCAGGACCTGCAGCACATCCTCAGAAAAAAGGTATCTATTAGGAATCAAAACCCTATCACCCACAATGTCAGCTGAAACGTGGACAAGTGGGGATGGATGAGAGATCCCTTTTCTTGTGTGAGGAGATCCACCATGTGAGGTAACTTGTGATGATTGCCCTTAGCTAGATGTAGAAGTAGAGGGAACCAGTGCTGTTGCGACCAAAAGGGAGTCACCAACAACATTATGGGAGCATCCTATTGAATCTTGAACAGGACTCTTGGAATGAGAGGAAGGGGAAGGAATGCATAAAGAAACATCCCCTTCCAAGAAAATGAGAGGGCATCCACCTTCCACATCAGAAGACCTAGGACTCTGGCACAAAACAAAGGAAGCTGTCTGTTCAGAGGGATGACAAAGAGATCTACTTGAGGAGTACCCCACTGGTGAACAATGTCCAGAAACACATCCCTGTGAAGCATCCATTTCTGGGATTGAGTGAAGAACCTGCTCAGAGTGTCCGCCACAATTTTCTGATTTGGAGGAATATAAACTGCCTGAAGAGTCACTTGATACTTGACAGCCAGATCCCATACCAGGTGTGCCAGCCAGCAAAGAAGGTAAGATCTTGTTCCCCCTGTTTTTTGATATACCATGCAATTGTGGTATTGTTTGTGAATACCTTGACAGGCCCAAGAGAGAAAAGAGGATGAAAGGCCTGAAGATTCAGCATAAGAGATCTCATCTGTTTGATGTTGATGTGCTCCTTCTGCTGATGAGGCGAAAACACTTCCTGAACATTCAGGGAGCCAAACGTTGCCCCCCATCCCACATCTGAAGCATCTGTGAACAGATCCTGAGAGGGAAGAGGAGGATAAATGGGAGCCCTGGATTCAGAGACAACTGCTGAATCTATCATAGAAGTTTCTTCTTGAGACAAGGGAGAAGAGGAACTGTAAAGTCTAGAGGATGTGCATGTTGAAGCCACACCATCTTCAGAAACCACTGGAACTTCCTCATGTGGAGTTTGGCCAGAGGGAGCATTGGAATGGTGGAAGCCATGAAACCTATGGTTCTCAAAAACTCCCTGCCTGTAATGAAGGCCAGGGGAAGAAGCATTTGAAAGTAAGAAATGAGAGTTAAGGCCTTTGGAGGAGGCAGGGATGCCAGCATTGGCACCATCTGAATCCTGCAACCCAGAAAGACATGATCCTGAGAAGGAGTCAGGGAAGCCTTTTTGAAGTTTACATTAAAACCCCAGGCTCTGAAGAAATGAAATGGCAAAACAAAAGATTTTGCAAAAGGACCTCTGGAGAGGATGCCTGAATCTGCAGGTCATCCAAGTAAGGAAATATTTGGATCCCTTGAAGCCTGTAAAAACAATCATAGGAGCGAGGCATTTGATGAACAGCCTTGGGGTAGCAGAAAGGTCAAAGGGCAAAGCAAAGAACTCAAAATGCCAGGAAGCAACAGAGAAATGCAAAAACTTACTGAAAAGAGGATGGGTTGGAATATGGAGATAAGCATCCTTGAGATCCAGAGACACCAGAAAGGCTTGAGGGAGCAAGAGAGGAAACAGGTTCTGAAGGGACAACTTCCAAAAGGAAGGCACCTTCAGAAAAGTGTTTAGATGGGATAGGTCTAGAATCAGTCTCCAAGTACCCTCCTTTCTGGGCACTAGAAACATCCTTGAATAAAACCCCTTCCCCCTTTGGGACACAGGCACCTCTTGAATAGTACCCTGAGACAAGAGATGTCAAAGAACCTCTGAGAAAAAAGGAAGTTGTTCCCAAGGGGCTGAGGAATGTCCATAAAAGGAAGACAGAAAATTCACACCATGAAATACCCCTGATGAAAGATTGACAGAACCCAAGAATTCTGGGTGATTCAAAGCCAAATAGGAAGAGAAAGAGAAAGGCAAAGAGAAAGAGGAATGTGGCTGGGAACAGGTGGGTAGTCAAACAGCACCTAGATTGTTATGAAAGGAAGGCTTTTGAATCCCTGCAGTCTGAGTGGCCTTAGCAGGAGGAGCCCATTTACCACAATTTTTACCTTTAGCAGGAGGGTGAGATTGTCTGCAAACAAAGGCTGGCTTAGAAGGGTAGGTTCTCTGACATTTAAGCACAGGAGACACAAAGACATGTTTAAGCTCCTGTAAGGCCTTCCCCTGAAGAGACTTAAACAAACCAGCAGCCAGGTCCCCAAACAAAAGTTTATTATCCAGAGGAGCATCCATCAACTTAGCCTTAATATTATCAGATAAAGGTTGAAGCCTAAGCCAAGAAAACCTCCTCAGAACTGCTGCATCATAACATTTGATAGAGTGGTGAACTACTTGAGAGGAAGTCCCTTGCAAGGAAACAGCAGAAGATTTACTCTCAGAGTCTGGAAGATCAGAAAAAAGCTGACAAGCCTGAGAAAGAAGGGTGAACACATACGTAGATAAATGAGTCTGATAATTAATAGCCCTAAAAGCTAGGATAGCCAAAGTATAAACCTTCTTACCCAGCCTGTCCATGGTTTTGCTTTCCTTGTCAGAAGGCAGTAACTTGGACGAAGGAAGCAATTGAGGCAGCTTATCAGAGGCTACAGACACCACAGAGGAATCAACAGCAGGACATTTGAACAAAAAAGGAACAATCCTCAGGCACCCTAAAAAACATACTTCTTCGGAGCAGGGGGCAGAGAATCAGATGCTTTAGAGGCATTGAAAAAAACATCCAGTAAAGTAGCCAAGACAGGAGGAATATCCGCAGGTTTAGGAGATTCCATCTGCAGTAACTCATAGTACCTCTTATGGATATCAGAAACCTAGGCACAATCCCACTAAAGAAATTCCATCATCCTAGAGATTGTGTGCCCAAAGGAAATTTCCTCAGAAGGAGTACCTGGACTATTAGATTCTTCCTCCTCAGATCTGTAGTCCAAAGGAGAAGTAATCTGGGTAGAATAAGTAAGGGATTCTTCATCAAAATCCAAATTTTCCTCAGAAGAATTAGATTCCCTGGGCCTTTTAGGTGAAGAAGATGACCAAGGAGGAGCAGGAACCGAAATCCCTTGAGGAGGCCTTAATGACAGTAAAGCATTACATAACCCCTGAGTAAAGGCCTGCCACTCACTTTGTGGATCCCTAGGAGTAGAAGAAACATGTTTAGTTTTCTGTTTCTTTTTTAAGTGGACGTCCGTCTTAGAAAACTGACAAGGCTCTGACTTGGGACGGCATTCCACAACTGTAGTAGGAACTTCTTCCCTAAGAAGAAACTAGAGAACCCCCTAGACCCCTCAGAAACAATCAACCATGGTTCCCTCTGAATGCCCGAAACAGATGCCTACAAAGCCTCATTGGATGTGTTACCCACCAGATCCTCACCAGCCTCCAACCAGGATGTAGCAGAGGAATCTGACAATACAACCAGGTAAGTCTCCAGGTTTGTAATAACCTCAGGAGAAACATTCAGCAGAGGCTGGACAACAGAACATTCTAGTCTTACCTTTTCACCTTCTTCTTCCCTGATGGCTGGCCCTTGGGGTAGGAAGTTGCATCCAAAGTATCTTTAGCAAGAACCCTACTACAAAAGGTTTTCTGGACAAACACCTGAGAAGTCGAACAAGATGTATGGTTATGAGAAGCTCCTAGGCAAAAAAAGCAGTTATTGTGGCAGTCTTTATGGGGAATCTGTCTCCTACACTGGCATTTACCCTTCCTGGATGACATTAACCCACCAAACAGCACAAAAAAATTAAGAAAAAGAACCAAAATCCCAAATTGATACTTATCTGCAATGGTGAGGACTTCAGCAAACAGGAGTAATCACTAGAATTCCAACAAACAGAAAAAAATGGCAAAAAAATGGATGGAGGTAAACAGACCGACAGTTAAAAAACAGCGTTCGGACTGGCGGCAAAGTACACAGGATGATACACCTGAACATCACCTTTATGCTATATGCTACATGAGGAGTGTTTAGGTGACGTTCAGTATACTTTAAAGCAATGGTAGGCTTTGATAAACTGACCGGACGATGGGCTTCACAGCAGGGAATCCCATAGTTATGAATACTGCAGTGGTGAATGTAAGGACAAATATAGATATATATAGATGTTCAATTGTTCCGCCACTTCAATCGTACCTCCAACTAATGTTTAAAAGTTGGTGTTAGAGATGTAATTATTGCCAGTGGAAGTATTTTGCATGCAAAATATAAAACCTATATAGCAAGTGAACAGATAATTCATGTAATATACGTATATACACATGAATATGAACATAAAGTCACCTGCACAGAGAAACACACACATACAGACATATATATATATATATATATATATATATATATATATATATATACACACACACACACACACACACACACACACACACACACACACACACACACACACACACACATGGTCATATACAGAGACACACATGCAGACGACCATGAACATGTAGTCACACACACAGAGAAACACACATACACACAGTCACAAGCATGGAGGCACAGATAAATATTTACACAGACACAGATATGCGCACAGTGACAACACTATTTTTCTCACACCCTTAAAACTTCCCCCAGCAAGACTGTAAAGATCATTCTTTGGATAGGAATGTTTCAGCTTTTATTTTCTCACAAACATAAGTCAGGCAGTCAATTAATCTTCTCTATATGAAGGTAACTGTTAAGGAAGAATAGTCACCTTCATGTATTGAATTCTAATTGACTATCACATTCTTGATTGTAAACAAATACAATCTGACTTTGAAAACCCCATAGCCAAGTTATTGATTGCAGGACAAATGACAGCTTGAAGATCATTTTTAGTTACAGCATATAGATTCACTAACAGCTCTTCTTTTTCAGTGGGCTCAACTGGTACATTATTTACCCTTACTAAAACTCCATATAACCAATCTGCAGTTCTAATTTTGTGAGCACATTTTTTAAATAATTTTTACTGTATCTTGAAAGTGAAACAATTGATGTGAACTGCTCTAGCAGAATCGACAGCAGAATTCATGCGAAGTGTTGTGTACACCCTTTCTGTTATGAAGGATTCTTTTGTCTTCTGTGTCACAGTAGGCAGGAACTGGAAGAGAATTCCCAGAATAACGTGCACTAGGCTGGCAGAGTTGCATTGGTCAGGCAAACCCAGAGAAGAATATTATGGCAACTTCTTGCTTCTAGACAAGTCATTTGTTCGACAATAAATACTTTGGAATGTAGGTCAGTTATGGAAACTACATTAGACACATTGTCCTCATAGGGTGAAATCCTTGTTTCCGATTTCACAGTCACAGAAATTAATTTAGCCAAGCTGAGTCAATCACGCAGATGTTTTCTCCACAGGTACCTGTAATGGCTATGATGCTTCTTTAGTTTAGTAAGGAAAGATTAGAAAGAGAAGTTGGTTTTGTTATAAGTCATTTTCTTTCATCCTTTCTTACGCTTTTATTATCATTTTTATTATCATTCATTTCCTTGCTCATTCGTTTATTCGTTATCAGGTACGTGGACTAGTCAGTGGCCCTTTTCAGCCACAATCTGGGTCATATGGCAAATACAACAAATGTAATAAAGATCTGTTTAGGCACAGTCATGTATAACATAAAATGGAAGAAATATTAACAGGTCTGCTTAGATTGTGTACAAACAACGCATGCCATAGTATACAACAATAGTGACGTACAAGTGAAATTCATGTGTGTTGTTAGTAAACGTTTTATCAGCATTTTGACTCAGAGTATAATAAGACCACTGAGGGTGAGGAGGGGCTCACCAAGACATATTCAAAAATTAAGGCCAATGCACCATGCAGTAGGTTTAACAACCTCCTATAATTCAGCTTCAGTCTCAGTGCCTCTGTCTTGTCTAGATTCAGACGCAAATGATTCCATGACATTTAGAATTTAACAACTGATAGAAAGGAATTACAACCAAAGGATACATGTTCATCTTTGACATTACATAAATCAGGCTGCTGACCTCACATGAATGAGTAGCCAATCTAATCCTTCTCAGAATGACACCAATGGCCATAGTAAAGAACAGAGGAGCATATGTGGAGCTCTGAGTAACACACAGTTCAGTATAAAAGTAGTAGAATAATAATCCACCCACCAATCCCTGCATTGTCCAGTAAAAAGTCATACCCACAAAGGAATCAGTTAATCCCTCTCCAAACTCCAGGGGCTCCAGTATTGCATCATACTTCACCACATCAGGTGCGGTTGAGCTGCCCAATAAAACCATGATGTAACTACATCTCTGGTCTTTTCTAATGAAACTATCATTAAGAACCTTATTCTCTGTGGTGTCTGTTCTTTGACACTGTCTGAAACCACAATGAATGGATTAAAAATCAGTAATGTTCAAATGAGTCTCAGACTGGACTGCTGACATTTTTGCCCCTCTAATCAGAGTCTAAGGAATGCTGGAGATCGGCCTGTAATTAAATAGACGGTCTAAATCCACAAAAGGTTTGCAGAGGGCTTGAATAATTAGTATCTCTTGCATTAGCAGAGAAAAACTGCATAAACTGCATTCATTTTTTTCTTCTCTGAATTGCTGTGTCTGCTACTCTCATATAAATATGCATTCTTCCTTTCAAGAATTTGCTTGACAATGGTGGGGTAGCAATGGGTGAAACCTATGTTATTGGCCATATTATTTTCACGGTAATGTACATATCTCTAAGTTTCCTAATTCTTTCTCTACCTTCTTGCTTAAGAGGAATGATATTCTTCTAGGCAGTTGAGTTACTGGCTGTGCATTCAACTATATATATATATAGTTTCATTTGGTGGTTACTTAGTTTTCCTACGCCACCAGTAAATAAACCTTTGTACTAATTTCACAGGTTAATTAATCTATCACTAATGTTTGTTACTATTGTCAGAATTCAGTTTCTGTACCACTCCAGCCAGCATTGTAGCTAGATGGCTTATTATAGATTATGAAAAGCTACTGTGGTTGTTTCTTAATTACTTTTACTTCAGTTTCAAAGCAACATTTCATTGTTAACAGAATCTCTTGAGTTGTATGCTTTTATTTTTTCAATTTCGTGTTGTATCTATGGATATGATATTATATTTTTTAAATATGGCATTGGTAATATTTTATAAGATATTCAAATCAACTACTATTCAGAAATGTGTAAAATTATTTTTACAGACAACTGTGGTGTTGTGTTGCTCTGTCTTCCATATATTGTGCAGGCACAAGTAAATTTGTCCTTCACACTATCATTTTCTTCAGTGCCATTTTGATTTTGCTTTTAAATATTTTGTACATGTGATCTGTTTCATCATGCCTCTGTTTTATTTCTTTCATGCATCCTGGTACATCTATTATTAAGTACAGTTGCATCAGTAAAACTAACCATAACAGTAGATGTTCTAATAGATCACTGCTGTGTTAGCCAAAGCTACATGAGTCAGCCAGCTTAACGAAGCTAAGAGTGGCTTGAGGACAGCTTCATAAAAAGACAGTTGGAGCTCAAAAAGTTTCAGAGCTATATGAGTCCTACCCTTTTTTGCCCAGAAGGGAGGCAAAAACCCTGAAGAACAATGCTAAAAAATAAACCAAACAGTAAATACATATAAAAATGGTGGGCAAATCCACACCATGGCAATACCACAAAATACGAACAAGAAAAGGAAGTTAGAGGGAGGGCATGCTCCTGTAACAGTAATTTATTAGAATATCTACTATTATAGTAAGTATTAATTACAATGGCTGTAGATCACTGTTGCAGTAGCCTAAGCTATATGGTTAAATTACTATAGATTAGAGAAGAAAATGGAAAAATATACCTTAGAGAAGGAAGAGGATAAAACAGGGAAGAGGCCAGTAACTAAGACAACAGGACCCCTGGAGGATGGTTCTAGCAAAGCCTATTTTGGACCCAGAAAAGGAATCCATTTTTGTAATGCTTTGTGAAAGTATATACAGAGGCATTGTTGTTTCCTCTAGAATAGTCCACTACAATCCAGAAAGCCACCAAAAAGCTAAAGTCCTTGTCAAATGAGCTGTAACCCTATCTAGAAGTAGCTTATCATGGTGAGTATAACAAAAGTCAGTAGCATCTGACAACCATCTCAAAATGGTCAGTTTGAAACTGGTTATCCTTTACACTTACATTCATAGGAGACAAACAGCTGGCCAGCTTTTCTGATGATTTTAATTTTGTCTAGTTAATATTTCAGTTCTCTGTGGACATATAGAGTGCGAAGGATCTCTTCTTCCTTGTTCAGTGGTTCAGGAAAAAGTAGTCTGGCTTAATGTAAACTATGAGACTAGGAAGGATTTTTTTCTCAAAAAGAAACGCTGTCCCTGTAGCAAACAAGGAAAGGAGGCAAACAGATTTACTTGATGGGTAACCAACAGTTGAATCAATTCTTGGAAGACCTCAGGATGAAGTTTCCATTCACAGGAGTCTGTCCTGGTCCTGCTGAGCTTGTCTGCAATGATATTTTGCTCTGATAGAATGTATGAAGCCTGAAGAGTCAAATTGAGCAGAGTAAGTACCCCCAGGTTATCATAGCAAGTCTGCAAAGGGGGTATGATCTAGTACTCCTCTACTTACTTATGTACCATATGACAGTGGTGTTGTCTGTGTACACCTGCAAAAGCCCTGCGGACCAGATATAATTCAAGGCCTGCAAAGCACTGATAAATGCCAACATCTTTCTGATATTTATATGCTTCTGTCTGTTTACAGGATCTCACAGAGCATGTACTGTAACCCCTTTTTAAACTGCTCCATATTGCAAGTCTGAAGCATCTGTAGTAAGTGACTGAGTGGGGTGGAATGGAGAATAGAAGACCTGGATTTCAAACTATCTGGTCCACTCACCATCCAATCACCCCCTTTACACATCACACAGTTGGGGTGTGAAAAGATAAAGGGTGTAGATGATGAGTCTGTACTGATCTGAGATACCACTGTATTCCATCATGTGCATTCTGTCTGACGAAGCATGAGAATTACTTATGCCATGTACTCCAAAATCCTGTTAAACTCACCTATTCATGTATGGTTTGACTGGAGAAATGCAGGAAGAACTGTTGAAATAAGTCTACTTCGTCTGGAGGAAGAAAGGCTTTTATCAAAGCCAAGTCCAGCAAACATCCCAAAAGGGATGAGAGAAGACCTCTGAAAGTTTATTTGAACACTCTGAGTAGAAGGTCCTGAATTCATTGCTAAAGAATAGACAGCTGATAAAAGAGTCTGCAAAGATAAGACAATCATCCAAATATTGAAAAATGTGATTGCCTTGAAATCTGCAGCAAGCAATGACTGGAGCTAGACATTCTGTGAATACCCTTTAAGCTGTGGACAGTCCAAAATGTAAAACAAGAATCTAATACTTTAAGACAGAGACAACAAATCTTAAGAACTGCTTGAAGTGTTCTGCAATGGGGATGTAATGGTAGGCATGCTTTAGATACAGCTTTACAATGAAAGCTACAGGAGGAATCAGGGGTGCAAGAAACTGAAGAGATAACATCTTGTACTTCAGAATATTGACAAAACGTTTTGGAGAAGAAAGATCTAGTACAGGCCTGCATGGTCCTTCTGGTTTTTTGGGGGGGGAACTAGAACAATTATTGAATAAAAACCTTTGCTTAGAAGATTGGAGGCACAGGTTCTATGACTCCCTGAAACATCATGTGTTGCAGAATGGGAGGGAGTAAAGAGATCTTGTTCCCTGGACAAGAGAGAATCCCTTGGAAAGAGGTGAAGGATTCTCATTGCCCACACTGGATTATCTTCACAACTCAAGTGCCTGACACAGTCTGCTACCAAAAAGGGAGGGAATGACTCAGAGACCTGGAAATGTTGCCAGGGTGGGAGGGAGAAGAGACTGAACAGGTGGATAGTCATGCTGACTGAGAGGACTATCCTTGATTATTACAGGTTTGTCCTTTCTTTTTAGATACACCTTTCTGTTGCTTTTTAAAACCATGCTTCTCAGCTCCTTGCTGCTTTATGTCTTATTGAAAAATGTAGCTGATGAGGAGGAAAAATTATTACTTGCTCTGAAAAAAGAAGGTTGAAAAATCTGAGACAGTCCTTGAATCATTTTTCCCCTTTTGTCACATCTCTTAAGCACTACAGCTGCAGAAAGGCCAAACAGAAATTCTTCATCAAAGACAGAATTTAAAATCTCAGATTTATCATTGTGAAGATTTTGAGAATGGAGCTTGACAATTTAAAATTCTGAAAGTTAAAGTACTAGAAGCATTCCTTTTATTCCCCAACTTATGCACTGCTCCCCATCCTTGTCAGGGACAGGGTGAATGTGGTTAGCAGCTGTAACCTGTTTAGCAGAAGCAGATTTGGATAGAGAAGTAAATGTTGGGTCTGCTTTAGGATTAGAAAATAGGCACTTGTGTGTCTGGGTCACCTTGTATAAGTAGACATTCTTTCTGGAGCAGAAAGCCAACCATTGGGTAAGCTAAAAGCAGTGAGAAAAGTATTCTCTAAGGCAGGTAAAACAGGAGATATATCCATAGCCATAGGCATCTCTAACTGTAACAAATTATGATACATTTCTTGTGCCAAGGGAAAATCATTCTGGTCTCACTGAAAAAACGGTTTCATCTTAGATAAAGTATTAGAACAAGAAATCTCTTCAGCAGGGAAATCTAATGACAAACTTTTTTCAGAATTAGAATGCTTAGACTGAGAGGATATCCCTGATAAACAACCATCCCTCTACAATGTTTCCTCTTCTGATTGACATTCCCTGTCAAAAAAGAAGGAACTCTTTTCCTTTAAAGCATTAGCAAGTCCCTGTAAATCATTCCTGTCCATAGAAATTGAAAACAGAGATTGAACGTTTTTCTCACTGAGCACATTCTCCCTGAACTGAGGCTGCCTCATATTAGATACACTGATCGCAGCTCTCATTTCCTGTTCTCAACCAAATAAAGATCTTTAACCTGCCACTTCCCCTGACACAGACAAAATGGGGCTCTCCCTTGCCCACTAACAGTACCACCATGGCCACAGAGAACATGGTTACCCCCTGGTTTTGGTGACCCAAAAGGCTACACCAAAATGACTGGGAGAAAAAGATGGGTGATCTGAAGAACAGCAATTGACCACAGCACAGATACCAACCAACAGCTGAGGCAGAATAGGAGCTAGCCTGAAGCCCAAAAACACAGGTATAATATTCCTTTTGGTACACTAGGAAAGGTGCTTCCATGGAGATCGAATGTTGCTCCATATGTAAGCCAATGAAGAGATGTCAAGATCAGGAAAAGGAGACTAGATGGGTATGTAAAGTATAAGAATAGAACGATTGGTTCTAAGCTAAGTAAACTACAGGCAGTTCCCCAGAAGCACAGTATACTGCCCCAAACATACAAAAATGTTCAATTTAAATAATTTTTAGTAAAACTTTTTTCTCGCAGAAAGTTCACATAAGTATAAACATATATATCCCTAAATTTAGTGTTTCATGGCTCATTCAAGACTATAATGCCTTTGTTGTATTCTCCAGATTTCACCCACAGCTAGTTATGGTGTCCAGACATTTTTTGGGCCTGGCTTCTTTAACTAAGTGACTCACCACGTAATAAGAGGCAGTATTAGAAATTGCAAGGAGTTGTTAACAAAATGACACTAAGATTGTTAATCTAGGATGTCTTTGATTAGAGAAATTAACGTTGTTGCCTCACAGCAAGACATTGTCCCGTTCGATTCTCAGCTAGAGCGTCTTCTGTGTGGATGTATGCGTGAATGGGCATGCCTTCATTGAAGGTTGTGTGTCAGGGCTGGTACCTCGGCACATAAAAATCCACGACCAAATATTAGCGGACCGGAGTTCTGCTGTGACGACCCCTAACCGGGATAAGCCGAAAGACACAACAACAATCACTGTCACTTAGTATTAATATTTATGTTCATATTTTCATAACTGATAGCCCTACATGTTATTCAGATGTGCGGTGTGATATGCTATGGTGGGAGACAGGAACATTTATTGTCAATGTCCATTTATATTACACTATACCTGGGATATTTCTAGGTGTCTGTCAGTAAATATGAAAAGAAGTAGTATTTCCATATGTACTTAATACTTTAAAAAAACAAGTGACTTACAAACTGTTTCATGATATCTGGTGAATCTTGGATGTTATTGAAGAAATCTATCTTTCATAGTTGCACTGTAAGTTGTACATCTTGAGAGATATTCAGTGTTATTTACTTAGCTAATTATATAATGAGCATATGCTTTCATATTTCTGTGCATATCTCAGTAAAAGTGTTGTCATTTGAAAGTGTATGTCTAGTTAACAAAAATAGTCTAATGATATATGTCTAGGTTGTACAGTTCCCAAGATATGACATTATAATCATACCCCCACCTTTATCTGGTTTGATACATCTAACACCTCTCATGTTCTTCAAAAAATCTACCATATGTTTCTCATCATGGGTTAGATTAGAAGCACGGAACCTCCCTACATGAGAATTATATAATGCCCTAATATCAAATTCACAAATGTTTTGAAAAAGGGCAAGCAAATTATGTAATGGTGGATTATATGTACTGGCTATTCTCAACGGATTTTCCACAAACACATTATTCAAGAATAATACTTGTAAATTCAATTTACGTGTATAAAATTTCAAATCAATCAAAGTTTGAACCATATCAACTTTTTTCGTAGGCACAAAAGTTAAACCTTTGGACAACAAGTCACAAAACTCAGTTGATACATCCAAAGAAGAAAAATTGTACACTTTAAAGTTGCCTACTTTATTATGTATAATTGTTAGGGGTGGGGGACATGATATCATCAAACACGTTATCAATTAAGATCATTGATTCCCCCTCCATGTATTCCACCTGTTCCCTCGATAGTTCTTGGACCTCCACCTGCTCGCTTGTGTGGCTCCATTGTTTTTGGATGTTGCCCAATGCTGGTGATAACTCTGGGGCCATTCATATGACTCTCATCTAAAAAACATTATTGGCATCATTATTGTCTGAAGACGTATGTTCAATGTCATTGTCATTAAGTGGGCCATTGTCATTATCATGCTGATACCAGCCTTGCAAATAAAGGGGTGTGAAGGGTAATGCTTTATTGTCCCTGTAAGCATTCCGATCTATTAACTTTTTAAGATTTCTATTTTTATTGGATTCTATTTGCTCTTCAATAGAGCGCAAAATTCAAAAATATTCAAACTTGTTATCATGGAACGCTATGTCTTTTGTGATATTATTGTCCACCTCCATCACTTCCTTAGTTAAAGACTTGATGGCTAGATTATTGTGGTGAATAACTAGCTCCATGTATTCAGCCCTATGTCGATCAAACATTTTTAACAGTTCATTATGCAAAATTTAATTATTAATGAGACCTGTAGGAAAGCGCCATACACGCAAACATTTAGGTACCAATTTTCTTTTGATGCATTCCCTAAAATAATCTGGGTCCATTTGCAATTTTTTAACCTTAAGCAGGCACCGATCAAATTCATTAAGTTTGTCACACAGATTACTTTTACTGTTCGATGTATTATCATTAAAGGTATTACGGGTTTTTAGCATAGTGCTTACATTTAAACAGTCAAAGTTACTAGCCCTATTCACAACAGTAGTACTGGAATTTGATGGAATGCATCTCTCACCTGCATCAGAATTTAAATCAGCCAAAGAACAAGGAGTTCCATTAACAACAATACCATTCGGTTCATTAAACATATTTCACGATCATGTCTTGTTTAGCAGTGCAGTGGGAAAAACCCATTGTGGTTTATAGAAAAGGTTGTAATTTAAAACAGGTTTGGAATTTAATAAAACGCAGAAAGTGGGACAGATGACAAAATGTAGGGCTTGTACTTTATGTAAACATGTATTGGAAGGCACACTGGTCAGCATTAATAATGTGGATATCACTATTTTTAGTAAACACAATTGTAATTCTTGTAAAATAGTGTATTGTGCTATTTGTGTTGCTTGCCCATGTTTTTATGTGGGCAAGACTGAGAGCAAGCTCAACTGTAGGATTATTGAACATCTAAGCGATATCCAAAATAAAAAATAACTAATGCTGTGGCCAGACATATTGAAAATAATGCTGAACATCAATTTAAGTTTATTGTGTTGCAAGCATTAGAAATTAATAGTAGAGGGAGACCTTGGCCATTACTTCTCGAAAAAGCTGAACTCCATTGGCAATTACGTCTCGGAGCCCATTATTGGCCAGGTCTGAATGAAGCAGAAACAATAGCCTGTTTATTGAAATTAAAGGATCTTCTAAGATAGAAAATATGCCTTGCATTTATGAAAAGAAAGTGTATTTTAAGAAATTGCTTGTTATTTACGTTTGTGTTGCAATTATATGCTTGTTATTTTAAAATTTAAATGAATGTTCTTGTGAATGAAATCGTAGGATGGCGGTGTGTCCCTGTGCTGTGTTCTGATTCATTTTCAAATTTTGAAGTTTTCTATCTGATGGGTTTTAGGCTATTTAAGGAAGAATTTTGAATGAGGTTTTATCTGATGAAGTTCTGAAATTTTGGGACGAAATCCTGTATTTATCGTTGTGAGGGTAATCCAAATAAAGCTGCATTTTATCTGTGGTTCTCCATCCAGTGGCATTTTTCATTTTTGGAGTTGGTTTTGGTTTTTGCCTGTCTCTTTGTTGGATTTGATTGCCAGGATGAAGGGTACCTCAGCAGGAAGTGCTAAGGCATTAGAACAGTCGATCGGTGAATTGACTGTTTTGGTTCAGCAGTTGAACAAACGAATGGAGAAAATTGAACAAATGTCACTTTTGTCACAGTCTGGGGATTTACTTCAAGTATCTACACACCCTATGCCCAGTACTTCTACACAAGAACCGTGGGGAGGTTTTAATGGATTTAATGAACTGCATGGTATTGTTGTTAATGGAACTCCTTGTCCTTTGGCTGATTTAAATTCTGATGCAGGTGAGAGATGCATTCCATTCCAGTACTGCTATTGTGAATAGGGCTAGTAACTTTGATTGTTTAAATGTAAGCACTATACTAAAAAAACATAATACCTTTAATGATAATACATCGAACAGTAAAAGTAATCTGTGTGACAAACATAATGAATTTGATCGGTGCCTGTTTAAGGTTAAGAAATTGCAAATGGACACAGATTATATTAGGGAATGCACCAAAAGAAAACTGGTACCTAAAGGTTTGCGTGTATGGCGCTTTCCTACAGGACTCATTAATAATTAAATTTTGCATAATGAACTGTTAAAAATGTTTCATCTACATGGGACTGAATACATGGAGCTAGTTATTCACCACAATAATGTAGCCATCGAGTCTTTAACTAAGGAAGTGATGGAGTTGGACAATAATATCACAAAAGACATAGCGTTCCATGATAACAAGTTTGAATATTTTCGAATTTTGCGCGCTATTGAAGAGCAAATGGAATCCATTAAAAATAGAAAGCTTAAAAAGTTAATAAGAGATCAGAACGCTTACAGGGTCAATAAAGCATACCCTTCACCCCCTAATTCGCAAGGCTGGTATCAGCATGTTAATGAAAATGGCCCATTTAATGACAATGACAGTGAACGTATGTCTTCAGACAATAATGATGCCAATAATGTTTTTTTAGACGAGAGTCATACGAATGGCCCCAGGCACTCAGAACGCCTGAAGAATCAGAGTTATCACCAGAATTGAGCAACATCCAAAAACAATGGAGCCACACAAGTGAGTAGGGGGAGGTCCAAGAACTTTCGAGGGAACAGTCGGAATACATGGAGGGGGAATCAACGATCTTAATTGATAATATGTTTGATGATATCATGTCCCCATATTTCAACTGCCACCCCTAACTATTATACATAATAAAGTAAGCAACTTTAAAGTGTACAATTTTTCTTCTTTGGATGTATCAACTGAGTTTTGTGACTTGTTGTCCAAAGGTTACCTTTTGTGCCTACAAAAAAAGTTGACACGGTTCAAACTTTGATTGATTTGAAATTTTATACACGTAAATTGAATTTACAAGTACTATTCTTGAATAATGTGTTTGTGGAAAATCCGTTGAGAATAGCTAGTACATATAATCCACCATTACATAATTTGCTTGCCCTTTTCAAAACATTTGTGAACTTGATATTAGGGCATTCTATAATTCTCATGTAGGGAGGTTCAATGCTTCTAATCTAACCCATGATGAGAAATGTATGGTAGATTTGCTGAAGAACATGTGAGGTGTTAATTGTATCAAACCAGATAAAGGTGGGGCTATGATTATAATGGACGAATGCGATTACATTAATAAAATGTTATGTTTATTGCATTCTTCCACCTATGAAGAAAGTTCACTTAGTGAGATGAATACAATGTATGGTAAAATTAGAATCTTTTTGCATGATTTGTTTCTTCAAGGTTCTATTAATATAGACCAATACAATTACCTCACAGTTGAATATCCTATCATGCCCACCATATTTGGACACCCCAAAATCCATAAAAATATGGACCAACCGCCTATACGCCCGATTGTGGACACGAGAGGGTCAATCACATATCCCCTAGCAAAAATGATAGAAATAGAATTAAAGAAATATGTGTTTGAGGAAGCACACATTTTGATTGATTTGTGGGATTTTTTGAAAAGATTGAATAATATTGATTACAAAGAGAATTATTTTCTGGTTACTATTGATATTAAAGATTTATACACAATAATACCACACACCATCTGTGAAGAATGGTTTTTGTGAATATTTGATTTCTAAAGGTATTGAACAGGATAAGGTCAATACATATGAACTTCTTTTGGACCTAGTGTTAAAATCTAACTTTATTTTGTTTAACAAGAAACTATACATTCATAAAGAAGGTATAGCAATGGGGTTGTGTTGTGGAGGTTTATATGCCAACATTGTAGTTTTAATGTGGGAATATAAGTTTTTGTTTCCATCCTCACACTATTCCCACTGCGATTTATACCTTTGTTTTCAAGATGACATCTTTATCCTTTGGTCAGGGTCTGTTGAGGCATTACATTTATTTATGGATTTCATTAATCAAACTACAGAATTTTTGTGTTTAACACATTCCTTTAGTGATGTATGTATTTCTTATTTAGATGTTCTTGTTGGAAAAGATGTAGAGAATGGTGGTTTCACAGCTGAAATTTATCGTAAACCAATCTTCTCTAATAGTTACTTGCATTATGATAGTAATCACCCTTTTACTCAGAAACGAGCAATAGTAAAAGGACAATTAGTCCAAGCGGCTAGACAACAACAAAATGGAGTAGGTTTATTCAGGAATGTGAAATAATGAAAAACATGTTTGTTAATCGAGGCTACCCATTATGGTTATTAGTTGAGCTGCTTGAGGAAGTTAAATATAAAAGAGAAACTGGATATCTTATTCCCTTAGTTGGTAATTCTTCGGTAGTATTAGGTCTAGTGAGTTTACCAATGAGGGTGCCTCTAGTTTTGATGTAGTGACAACATTTTCTAATGTGTTTATAACTACTTTTAGTACTAATAGTTATGTTTTAAAAGAAATTTTACAAAAGAACTGGAACATTTTAATGCGCGATAATTTTTTGAGAGGTAAAATTGGGGAAAGACCCATTGTGGTTTATAGAAAAGGTTGTCATTTAAAACAGGTAATTGAATTTAATAAAACGCAGAAAGTGGGACAGATGACAAAATGTAGGGCTTGTATTTTATGTAAACATGTATTGGAAGGCACAATGGTCAGCATTAATAATGTGGATATCACTATTTTTGGTAAACACGATTGTAATTCTTGTAAAATAGTGTATTGCACTATTTGTGTTGCTTGCCCATGCTTTTATGTGGACAAGACCAAGAGCAAGCTCAAATGCAGGATTATTGAACATCTGAGCGATATCTGAAATAAAAAAAAATAACTAATGCTTTTGCCAGACATATTGAAAATAATGCTGAACATCAATTAAAGTTTATTGTGTTGCAAGCATTAGAAATTAATAGAAGAGGTGGACCTTGGCCATTACTTCTTATAAAAGCTGAACTCCATTGGCAATTACATCTCAGAGCCCATTATTGGCCAGGTCTGGATGAAACAGAAACAATAGCCTGTTTACTGAAATTAAAGGCTCTTCCAAGATAGAAAATATGCCTTGCTTTTATAAAAAGAAAGTGTATTTTAAGAAATTGCTTGTTATTTATGTTTGTGTTGCAATTATATGCTTGTTATTTTAAAATTTAAATGAATGTTCTTGTGAATGAAATCATAGGATGGGGGTGTGTTCTTGTGCTGTGAACTGATTTGTTTTCAAATTTTGAAGTTTTCTATCTGATTGGTTTTAGGCTATTTAAGGAAGAATTTTGAATGAGGTTTTATCTGATGAAGTTCTGAAATTTTGGGATGAAATCCTGTATTTATCTTTGTGAGGACAATCCAAATAAAGCTGCGGTTTATCTGTGGTTCTCCTTCCAGTGGCATTTTTTGTGGGTGAAAGACACACAACTTTGGGAAGCTGGCCAGTTGCATTGGGTAGCACCCATACAGTTTAGACTACTGCAGCAGTATTCTGTGTTTGAACAACTTCTACATACTTTGACAAATAATTTAACTGTGTACAAATTATATTTTTCTTTTGGCACAATACTGTCTCTATTTGTTTATGACCCTCTAAGCCTCTGTTTACTAAATTGTTACTTAATATCATATTTGCAGTATTGATATGCCATGTTTTTGATTCATTGAGCTTTCTGGATTGCCACATTTTGTCTTCTTTGGCAGCATCTCTGATATTTCAAGGAAATTTTCTGTAAACAAATCTGGGTCAGATCACACTTTTCTCTTAACTGTTCCTAAACTTCAGTTCTAAATAAAATGTATTTTTATTTCTTGATCAGGTATATCAGAAATCAGTTTTAGCAAGCCTTCTGTGCATTTGTTGTACTGCACTTCTGAACTTTAAAATCTCAAGCTGTATATTATTATCGAACTGAAAATAATTGTATAACTTTTTTTTACAAATCAGCAAATGTGTCCCTTTTATCTGATATGCCTCATAAGTCTGATACACTTTGTCTATGGCCATATAGAGTAGAAAGACATTTTAATGTGGCATCAGTAGTTGTGATTAACAAAGGTACATTACTAATAATGCTTGCCACCCAGGTTTTCCATGGGGCCTGGGCAATGTGTACCACAACCTGTGAAAAAATTGATCAGACTATCGTGCCTATTGATATATTTTTTATTCCATTTTTCTATTACTGGAAAGTACCTGCCTCTCTTTACTCTGTGATTAGTGCATTTATCTTTCATGCAGCATATTATGTATGTTTTTACAAGAAACATCTCTATTAATTATCATGTGTGACACAGACAATCTTACATTTATATAAATGAAAATAAATCATAGTGGCACAACCTCAGTTGCAAACATTATACCTTACAAACAGTGCCAACACTACTGTAGCTGCAAACATTATACATCACTTTTAATATATCTCATCATTGTCAGTCAACCATTACATAGCTCATTCAGATCCTGCCTTCTTTTAAATATCATTCTGCATCTGCTTGTAGTGGCCCCACATTTCCCATTTTTCCTGTACAATTTACTCCCACCCTTTTCGAAAGATCTCAGTTCCAGTTGTTTTATCTCTGTTACTATCTTCACTACTTTTAGTAAAGTTGGTTTAGACTTTGATTTCAATTTTCTAGTTATTGCTTTTTTGGCAGTCATCATAATTAGACTCAGCAAGGCCTTACTATGTCTAGGCAATTCTAACTCTGCATCATAGCTCAAAAAATCATTTCCTTGGTCACTCCAATTTGCTCGCCCAGCATCTCCAACAGAGCAGTCTGCAGGGAATCTTTAAAGTCAGCCAACTCATTACACTCCTAGAACATATGTTCCCAGTTACCTCTTTCTTCCCCATCACATCACCAACCTTTGCTGTCTACCTAAGGAAATTCCTTTCTTAATGGCTACTTCTGTTCTGGATTCTACTCGGAACTCTAGCAGTGCTGGTCTGTCATTTAGGATCCCCCTATTTCTTTCTCTTTGCCTATACTCTAATATCAATCCTTGCTATGGAAAGCAATCTCTCACCTGCAGTCCAAATAAGTTCTTAGCATCTTCCCATTCTATTACCTTTTCATGTCCAGTTATTTGCTCCTAATACTTTGGCTTATTGCCTGTATTTCTAATTGCACTCACCCCTATTGGCAGAATCTTCTTTCTCCATTCCTGTATTGGCTTAGTTCTTAGAATACATTCTTCTACTTTAAGAATATAATATTCTGCTGTATGATTATTGTTGTTTTCCTTAAAGGTTTGCATCCAAAATTCCAGTCTCTCCCTGTTACTTGAACTTCCCCCTTGTTTATTCATCATCTCTTGCCATTTTGAGTTATAGTTTTTTGCTTGTGCTATGTATAGGAGCCTTAATAATGTTGCTCTGAAATACCCCTTCAAATTGGGTAATCCCAATCTGCCCAGTCCTATTAGAATAAGCCTATCCCACTTGACTCTAGCCATGTTCCCCTGCCAGAAAAAATCCTTTAATGCTTTATTAATTACTATCCACAACTTCTCCTCTGGTTGATAAAAATATACAACATACTATGTATTGATCATAACTTCATAGGAGGTTACTAGACTAACTGCCCTAGAGCATTTTTAAGCCTAGTCATTCATGCCTCAATTTTTCCAATTACCAGTGCCCAAGAACTAGAACAGCTTTGATATATGCTTTTGCCTTAGGGCATTTACAGTCTGCCCCTGTCCATAAGGGACCCGGGTGATAAGTCAGGGGTGAATTTCTAATTCCCCATCCATTTGTCCAAACTGCATTTGAATAGGCTTAGGGGAGAGCTCTTCTGTTGTTTTCCTAACATTTCTTTAATTGTCACTACTAAAAATGTACATAACTTTTGCACTTTTTGCTTTTAATTCAGTTTTTTCTGTTTGCAAGCTCTTTGTTCAAGTGAACTAATGGATATTAAACAATAAAATGGTTTTCACGTAACTTGTACTACTAAATAATATAATTCTGTTGGTCTCATTATCATTTGCCTGCTGTCATGCCTGTTGTATTTTGTTTTCTTAACACTGGAAAAATATAGCCTGCACTGCTAAACAAGACATGATCGTGAAATATGTTTAATGTGGTAATGGTACAACTTAAGCAGGCATGCGTTGTACTAGCAAACAATATTTCTGATACAATGTCATCTTTAAAATAGTACTGTTCAGTTAACAAGATCTGCCAGATAGCCTCAAGATGCATCAACGCTGTACAAATGATAAAATGACAAAACAAACTTAGTAATTTCAAACCAGGTTTCAAATTATTTTTTTCAGAACATTTCCCAATACCAACAAGAGGCTGTATATTAAGTACCTATTTGAATAATTCATGCGGTATGCATGCACAACCACCTTTAACAATTAATTGAATCACAGCAGAGCTGTTTTCTGGGGAGACGGACTTCTGTGAGACTATGGAGAGAACTATCCTGATGTGCCTGCATTTGGGAGCTCATTCACAAGCTAAGCCTTTGCCAAAGTGTCATCTGCACCTCTACTTTGGGAGTATAATATTCTGTATGATTATTCTTATTCCCCTTTAGGATCTGCATCCAAAATCCAAGTCTCTCCTTATTTCTTGAGCTTCCCCTGTTTTCATCATCATCCCCCTTCCACTTTGACTTATAGCTTTCTGCTTGTGCTGTCTATATGAGCCTTAACTGTGTATCTCTGAAATACTCATTCAAATCAGATAATTCCAAACCACCTTGTTCTATTGGAAGGATCTGTGTGTCCTGCTTGACTCTTGTCCTCTTCCTCTCCCAGATAAAATCCATCCTTCAACTCTTTATTAATTGCTCTCCACAACTTCTCCTCTGGTTGATAAACATATGCCTGATCTGTGTATAAAACTAAAGGAACTAAAATCAATTTCATTGCTTGTATCTTGCTATCCAAATGCATAAAACAGAGCTTCCAATCTCTCAGTTTTTGATTATCTTTTGTTTAGTTTCTTCCCACATATCCTTATCTGCCATAACAGAATATTTTTTAATCCATACTCCAAAGTACTTCATTTTATCATGTGCCCCATGAACAGGGATATTGCTGAACTAATTCATGTATGGGTCCATATTTTACAGCTATTGTCTTTCTTTCATCTTCATTAATTTTGTATACCCAAACCACTTGAAACTGTCTCAGAATGTTCCACAACACTAAACTGTCCATTTCTGGTATTATCAGTTACAAAATAATATCATCTGCAATTAAAGCCACTTTTCTTGATTTCCATACCAGTTATATCCTTGAATTTCTGAGTCACTTATTTTCATTGCCAATTGTGCTAAATATAACGCAAATAAAGGGGAAAGAGTACAACCTGCTTGGTTCTTCTGTTGAAACAGAATTTATCAGAGAGCACCCCCCCCCCCCCACACACACACACACACATACACTTCAATTTTTGCCTCTGGTCCCTCATAATTAACCTTATTATTTGTCAGGGAATTCAAATGCTTCCATTGCACTACTCACAAAATCCCAGCTTACTCTGCTGAACCCTTTCTCCGTATCAAGACCCACAAACAACAACAGTATTTGCTTACATACTGCTTCCCTCTGGATCATCATTGTTCTATTAATGTTGTCAAATGTTTGCCTCCCTTCACAAAACCATATTGATCCATAAATATCAATTTTGGCATCACCTTTGCTATTCTTTTAGCCATTATAGGCATCAACACTTTATAATCGTGGTTTAGAATTGAAATGGGCCTGTATGAAGCTGGGTCTGATTGGTCTTTACCATCTTTAGGTATTAACAGCCACTACAGCTTTCTTCCAGGATGTTAGTGCTTTTCTTCCTTTTCAAACACTGTTAAACAAATCCTTCCTGATCTTCATCACTTTCTTCCCTCATAGCTTTGAAAATTCCACAGGAATACCATCTACTCCTAGAGAATTTCCTGCAGCTTGGTTATACATCACCATTTTTATCTCATCTCCTCCTATCCTAACTGTCAGTAATTGAGCTCATCTATGTCTAACCTTGGCATATTTCATTCTTTCTTAAATATTTTTTATTTGTACTTTTTCTTGATTCCCACATTTCTCTTTTTTACACAGATTTTCATAAAAATTCCAAAATATGTCTAATACCTCTGCAGGCTCTCTAGTTATTTTCCTTGTTATAGGCTTCCTAAGCTTGGGAACAACCATTTCTACTAATGGCCTGAGCCATTGTGCTAAAAATGTTTGTGCTCTGGCGTTATTATAAAAAAAGATTTGCTTAACAGCAGTCTGTCTAAACTCATGTATATTATAAAAGCAGTCCCTAATTTTCTCTTTAGCAGACTGCCATTGCACCTGTTCTTGTTCTTTGAGCATCCCCCTATTCTGCAATACTTCAACCTTTGTCAGTCCCTCTAAATAATTATTGTTACTTCTTAACCATATCTCTTTTTCTTTTATTTCTATCCTATTTTTAAAATTCACTTTCATTTTATTCCACTCCAATATTTTCTGAAGATATTTCGGTCTTCCCTAATAATAACTCCTGAATAATTTCCACTACCCATTCCTTAAATTCCTCTCTGTTTAACAGGCAGTTGGGGAAATGCCAGTGTCTCATTTTTGTTTCATTACCTTGCGTTTTTATTTTAGTTATTATTGGCATAGATCTTAAATTGTTATTGGATATGTATTACGACTTTCAATTAAATGGGCATGCTCCTGTAAATTATAATTTCTGTCTAGCCTAGCCCAGTTTTTTTACCTTGTAGAATAATATATAAATCCTCTCTGAGCTCCTATTACTGAATTCACATGTTTTATATCAAATATTTTCATAAATTTCCTCAAAAATTTACTTTCTTTTATTATATTTTCCCTTCTAAGCACTTTAATTTTTGTATATGCTTGTGACACCATTCACATTCAAAGATAATATGGAAAGTGTTTCCATTATGATAAGAAGTTATTCCCACCTGTTATGTATAACAACTTTCTTAAATGTCTAGTTTCAGCTTTTGTGTTATACATCCATACACTAATGTTTGTCAGTTTGATCTTTTATACAGCTGTTTCTTATAATATCCATTTGAACCTATGTCACATCTTACAAGACTTTTTGCTTTAATGAATCTCTCGAACAAAAAAAAATATACACCCCCGAACAACCCTGTAACCTATTAATATAAGCACACAAAACTGTAAATATCTTTAAGCACCAAAGTTTAACTCTGCAAATAGGAACAATTATCCTAGACTGACAGCTACACTTACAAACTTGAATGGACCTATCATTAAGGTTATCCGGGCTAAGACACGTGGAACGGCCTTTGTTTCTACTTACACTAAGTGCAGTTGTTTTTGTCTTATCTTTATCTCTCTCCCAGATGTAGAAAACAACTGGAATGCCTTCAGAAAACATTATCCTATAGCCACTGAAAGAAAAAAAGCATTCTGTTTTTATTGCCCTTATCAGCTTGTCTTCATAGAAACATGAGAACCAGATATATAGTTGTGAATGCTTTCAGAAAGCATTATCTGGTAGCCACTAAAAGTATGCTTTCAGAAAACATTATCTTGTAGCTACTGAAAGAAAAAAATATTCTATTTTTATTGCCCTTATAGAAACATGAGAACCAGGTACACAGTTACCTTCAGCTATAGGTGTCTCATGTTGCACTGTGAACATTTATTTGCTAAAGGAAGACTTTTCATTACATTCATTGTTCTTTTATTTAATTGCTTAAACTTAAAACTTCTTGTTATTTGAATAAGCCAGGGGCCTTAATGCAGTCATTCCCCTATGCAAAAGTCAGGAAAACCATATTACTTTTACTTATATCATGCTCTTTCTACTTTGCAGTTCCTATATTTTTTATAAACTGAACAAGAAGAAAGAAAGAGGAAGGGAAAAAGTATACCTATTCATTTTAATATCCCTATTACACACAAAAATAACTGAAAAGGCTTTACTATATAATATGCAATATATGTCAAGTTTTATAAAAATCCTGTTAAAAACAAAAATTGGTTTACTTACAGTTACCTCTTTCCTTCCTCTTTCCCTCACCTTAATGTTCTTCCAAACATTAATAACACAAAGTAGGGCATATTTGTTGGATTCCCCCTACAAGTTTAAAAAGCCAAAAAAGTCCAATATTTTCATGTTTTCTTGTTCCACGATATTTCACAAATGAGACTGATGCTTTGCAATCCCACATTTATTCATTACTTTCTGAGTCACTGCTTTTCTTCCTGTTGATGTCCTTCTCCAAATCCTGTCTCTGGTTCATTTCCAGCATATTCCTTAGTTCTTCTAGTCAACTCCTCTGCATTTTTCTGTCTCTGAAGCATTTTTCTTTGGAATATTGGAAAAGGTTTCACTGGCATAGTCTCTCTATGAGCTTTATTAGCAGGAAAATAAGTATCAGAATCCCTTTCTGTTTGATAGCTCACTTTTTGTTGGACAGACTTTTGTGTTAGTTCTTTAGCATGTCCTGCATCAAAGAATGACTTGAACCCTCTGTAGGCAGCTGGATACAGCAGCTTGAATCTCACACCTGCTTCTTGACATTTCCTGATTGCTGGAATAAATTTATTCCTCTTCTGCCTGGTATACAGTGATGAATCATTCTCCACAAACTCTCTACTGTCTAGGGCTTTAAGTAATCTGTCCTTCTTCCACAGATTTGTCAGAACTGACTCTTTCTACTTGTAGGATTGCATCTTGGCTGCTTTCTTTTGGCCAGGTTTAGAGCAAACACATGATGTGCCCTTCCAATTAACAATTCCTGCTGTGGATTATCAGTTCAGTTGCTTATTTGTGCTTTCATAAAATCGATACAACCTGTTCCTTCCCAGTTTCTTTGGTACAACAGAAAAATCTCAGGTTTTCACTATGTACTCTATCCTCTAATTCTACCATTTTTTGAAACATTACTTTTGATCAGTCTCATACTCAGCCAGCCTTTTTTTAATATACTGACCACTGATTTTTGCAGTTTTGTCAGCTCATCTGAATATCTCTTTAAAGCTTGTTCCATTTTTTCAGCCATTTGTTATTTGAGTTTATATACTCCTTCATTGTTTCATTTATTTTAATCTGCTGTGAGCACATTTGACTTATTGTTTCATCTAGGTTGTTGGAAGTTATGTCTTGCCCCAAAGGGGATCTTGAACTGCTTTTTACTGAACCATTGCAGGATTCTTCCCATCCACTGTGTTTTCTTCCCACCTTCTGTTGTTGAATTTCTTTCAGTTTCTCTAAATTTCTCTGGCATTTAGGCAGTGCACTTCATAGACAGTATCTGAAATTTACCTAAAAAGACAAATTCACTAAATATCTTTTCTGAGTTTATGTTTTCATGCTGAGAGAGCTGAAATTAAGCTGTTATTCAGTGTGCAGCCATCTTGTAAGTCCAGGCAAAGCCATGAATTTTGAACTGTTGTTTAATAGGATGTAGTTTGATTTAGAACAGTTCCTAACCATCATGGGTTTGATTGGGTTGTTCTGGTTGATTTTTATTTCAAGGGAGACAGGTTTGTGATCTGACCTCACCAATGAGGATGTGACACAGGAAGTGCAATGCTCTTCCATGTTGGTGAGTACTAGATCAAATATGTTTGATCATTTAGTTATAATGCACACTATCTGATCCAGGGTTTATGTGGATAGAGTCCAGTTAACATTGTGTTTGTGAATTAGAGGCAGCGCACATTTCCTGGTCTATAGAAGGGTAGTTAAAGTCTCCAATGAATAGAGTATTTGGTTGGATTGTATCTCTACCAGTCTAGGTAAGAGCTGTGAGCTTTGTGGGTCATAGAGGACAACCTGTAGCTTGCCAGGACATAGTAAGGAAACTTGTCTATATTGACTTGGATGTGGATGAACTCCAGGGCATCATCCTGTTCATATCTCAACTGTACAGATTTTCACAGAATGTCCAGATTTTTGCTTCATTTTTGGTCTGTTTTTCATAAAATTTTAGTTTTCTGGCAAATCACTGCAAATCATTAAATAATGAAATTAGAAAATAATGACAGACATTTGAGTTTCAGACTTCATACCTTTCAGAAAATTCATGCTAATGCAAAAGCTGGTATTCTGTCAACTTTCTAAGTTTGCAATGTCAATATTTAGAAATTGTCCCTATTTTTGGGCCTTTGCCCCCCCCCCCCCCATCACTTATGACTTTGTCTAGATTTCTTGCTCTAAGAGGTTGAGAGGTATGATCCTGTTTAACCATCCTGGAGTTGTATTTGTTGCTAATATAGTTCAGGACCCCTCCACCTTTAGCTCCTGTCTGTGCTGTTGCTGGTCTAAATGTGTAGAGAGCACTGCCAGAGTACTTTCTGTGGCTTTAAACCATGTTTCAGTGATAGCAGAGATTTCTACATTCTTCAGAGTAAGGAGAGCTTGTAGGGTGTGAAGTTTCTTGTTTAGGCGTTAAGCACTGAGCAGTAACACCTTATGTTTGCTTTGAGCTTTTTTTTTTTTTTTTTTTGCTGTGTTGGTAGTTTTGTTATTTTTGACATTGTAAAAAAGTCTCTAAAGGGGTGGATAAAGTTTAAGCCAATATCTAAAGGCCCCTAGAGGCAGGTGCAGACCATCCTTGGCAAAGTAAATGTCCTCCCATGCTGATAGACATTGGATTTCCCTGGAGTGACACCAGAAACTAAGCCGATTATTAAAATCACGTGCTGTATGGTAGCAAGCTACTTCCAGCCATGCATTCAGGTGTGAAGACAACGTAAGTTCCATGGTTTTAAAAGCACAGGAAAAAACATGCCATAGTGGTGTTATTAGAAAGGTATTATAGCAGACATGCCTTACGGCATATCAAGAGGATTGTGCCTAACATAAGGAACATTTAAATGTAAAGGTACAGTGAATACAAGCCCCTTATGCCAGGCAAACCCTTCTGAATTGATGTTGCAATATATTTAAAGATCTAACATCATTTTAAATAAGGTATTTCTACCACATAATAACTACAAAAATACCCCATCTGTTCAACTCAAAATTAATTACATCAGTAAGCAAAGTAGTGACACAGCATGTCTTTCTAGATGTTAAATGTGCTTAAATATTTTTATTTCATGCCCTCCACAGGCCACTTATTATTGCATTTTCATTGATTCAGTGAAGTTAATTTTAAGTAAAATCAGATAGCTTTCTGACTTCAGATTACTCTCTCTAGATCTCTCTCTCTCTCTCTCTCTCTCTCTCTTTCGTTCTTTCTGTTCTTTCAATGAGAAATGCACCTGAACTGGTGAAGAAGCACATACAAAATGTTCATGGAGAAAAGCACATTAATTAATATCATTCATATGTCATCTGCAGTGGTAAGGTTTTATATTGGATCCCCCCCCACCATTTAAATACAACAGATAGGGCAGGCTTCAATGTTTATGACAAATAAAGAGGTTAATGAATTCTAATGGCAGTATTGTATACAATAGGTTAAGAAGCACCCCAGATTCATAAAAGCAGAAGCTTTGGCATCACTGCAGATAATGTCAAAACATTTCAGAAAAGTAAGGATTATTCCAGCAGCTAGAGCTGTTTAGATGTTCTCCACTTGCCTAGGGAGATCATAGCAGCTTTCAGGTTAGTTTTTTTTTTCCTTTTCAGATGGATAGACAATCTTGCAGAAAAATAACCCACATAGAAAATATTTCTTTTAGGCAGTCTAATCAAAACCTATTTTCTGCATTCAAGTTTATTTTCCCAAAAGACCTGAAGAAAAAAGTGAGCTGGGGCTTTACTTACAATGTGATAAGAACAAGTCGTACAGTGGTTTTGTGGTTAAAGTTTCAGATTCATGGGCCAAGGGTTCACTCCTTACCACCAGTTATTGCCTATGTGGAATATTCATGTTCGCACTGTGTCACTGTGGGCTTCTTCTAAGTAATAAAGGTTGTAACTATTTTCTGGAAACACACTGGTACTCTTAGCTGTCAATATATATTGCTTATACCAGTCTCTTGGCAAAAAGTTCTATAAAGTATCAGTTCACAAACCCAGTTAACAAATACATAAAAATCAAAATTCAGCAATGAAAAGGGTTGCTCCCTGAGCTCTGTACTGATAGCTGCTTTTTTTAGGTATCAATGCAATAAAATTATATTTTTTGATTTTCATAAATAATTCCACAGTTCTAAGACTAGTGATAAACACTCAGTAAATAAATACGAATGTTTTTATAAATCACCTGAAAAGTTAAAATGGAAAGTCAAGTCTAGGAGCTTTCACATTTCGTAAGTAGATTTAGGTATTACTGCATGTTTTTGTGTGTGTGTGTTAGAACAGCAGACATGCCCAGTCAGTGCAAAAGTGAACCGGCTTGGTGTGTCTCACTGAGTACTTTCTGACATGTACCTTTACTCAGACTCAGAAAAAAAGCAGTTCATAAAATATCCTTAAAGTATAGATTAATATGGCCAGTGTTTTGAAAATCTGCTCTTTTTCCCTGACTGATTTTAAGCATTTCATCCCTTTCCTAATAATTTGATATTCTCCTAAATTCCGTGCGTCCATATAGTGAATGCATTTTCCAGGAATGTATATTAATGAGTTTATACTAAAGTTCAATAAAAGGGCACAAAATCTGTAGCTTAAGGAAGACTAAATTATTTTTTAAGTTCAATGTCTCCCTTTATTCTAGATAAGAAACTTTTACCACAACTCTTTTTCTTTAGTCAAACAATTTCCCATATTAATATAAAAGAATCATTGGTTTTATTAAATTCAAAGAAAAAGTTAATCTTTTTAAATAACCTAGCAGTAAAGTGCCTCTGAGGTGATATTAAAATTCCAATGAAATAGTTTCACCTTTGCTTTGCAGATGAAAAACATTGTTTTTGGTATTTGCTCTAAGATCACTGCTGTATGTAATATGCATTATTAAATGGCATGGATTTGCAGAACAAAAATTTAGTTTGATGAAACAATGATTTCTTGATGAGTGAAACAAGAACACCTAGCCCGTAGATTTCACTGCTTCAAATATCAATGATAGTGTAACCAGGTGAACTGTGAGACACATTCATGGAGGACTGTACAATTTGCGGTGCAAAGTAACTCTAAAGTATGTTCTCTGTCATTTGTCCTTGTCCTACTCCTCACCTTTGTCAGGGCACTGTGTGTCTGCAGTGACAGTTGTGTATGTTATGATGGTGTGCCACTTTGCACCATTGGATCAGTGTACCCATCCTAGTGTTCAGCCCTTTGACAGTGCACTGTGTGTATGCACAATTGTGCTTGTGTATGTTATGATGGTGTGCCACTTTGCAACACTAGATCAGTGTACCCAAACTAGTGCTCAGCCCTTTGACAGGACAATGTATGTGTGCAGTGGTAGTTGTGTATGTTATGATGGTGTGCCACTTTGCAGCACTGGAGCAGTGTACCCATCCTAGTGTTCAGCTCTTTGACAGTGCACTGTGTGTATGCACAGTGGGGCTTGTGTATGCTATGATGGTGTGCCACTTTGCATCACTGGATCAGTGTACCAATCCTAGTGCTCAGCCCTTTGGCAGGGCATTGTGTGTGTGTGTGCAGTGGTAGTTGTGTATGTTATGATGGTATGCCACTTTGCATCACTGGATCAATGTACCCATCCTAGTGCTCAACCCTTTGGCAGGGCATTGTGTGTGTGCAGTGGTAGTTGTGTATGTTATGATAATGTGCCACTTTGCATCACTGGATCAGTCTACACATCCTAGTGCTCATCCCTTTGGCAGGGCATTGTGTGTGTGTGCAGTGGTAGTTGTGTATGTTATGATGGTGTGCCACTTTGCAGCACTGGATCAGTGCACCCATCCTAGTGCTGAGCTGTTCTTCTGTTGGAGTGTACAGTGGACTTTAGGACAATACAAAATTATTAGGAAAGTGCTGAACAAACCCAAATACATGATTGCATGCCATGTTGAAGAAAGAAAGAGATGAAGAGAAACATTTCCAAGCATAGTAAACCAAGCAAGACAGTAAACATTTGGTGCATAAGTCACCAAAGAATGTACAGATGCTACATAATGCAAAATATTTGAAGGAAACAGCACATTTTTAACACAAACAGATGCAAATGTTCAATACAATGTGCAGCAAAACCTAGCTACAGGAACATGATGAAACAATGAGCACAATCAATGAATGTCTGCACAAAAATAAGAAGAAGAAGAGGAAGAAGAAAAAAAAAAAAAGAAAAATGATGGTGGGAAGGCAGGATTAGGCAAATTGCAGGAAACAGAAATATCACAACAACCCAGAATGAGGTAGCCAAAGAGAAATGAAGAGGCACATATATAGCAACAAACAATTTTACTAAATGCAATATAGTAAGGGGAGATACAAGTTATACCAATATAAAAAACAGGTGGCTGATACAACAACCAAGAAGAAAGTCAATGATACCATACACAGCAGAAACATTGAAATGTATATACACATAGGTATATCCCAGACACTAAAGGCATAAATGAAATAACAAAAAAAGATAATGTAGATAAATACACCACACATATACAGAATGTTTAATGACGCCTAGTAGTGCATAATTCGAACTCAGGCACAGGCTATCTATTCTGACAACTCGACAACACAAAGATAGTGATGCATCAGGGGACTGTAGGTGTAAACAAACATCCCATATCCAATCCAGGTATACAAGCAGAATACAATACTTCAACAGAAGAGCAGCTGAGCACTATGATGCAATGCTGCAAAGTGGTACATCATCATAATATGCACAAGCACCATTGTGGACACACAGTGCACTTTCAAAGGCATACACATAACATACACACCACCGTACACACAAAGTGTGGTCTATATTAATTCATCAGAGGTTCAGTTCAGTGAACCTTTCTTCATCAAACCCTAACAACTGAATGTTCATTTCAGCAAATGTTCTCATCAAAAATAAATTTAAACAGGGAAACTAAGCGCTTGACCAAAACAACACCAGAACAGACACCACAGTATGTAAAACCCACTAAAATGGGGGGGGCTTTGCCCCCACCCCCTAAATATATATACCAACTCCAAGATTGCACTACAGTGGGGAAAAGGGCAAATTTGTGCTGCTGGCCAACTGCTTCCTTTCCCTACATAATTTTTTTGCGGATATGAACGTTCACTGAAATGAATGTTCTATGGTTAGGGTTTGATAAAGAAAGGTTCACTGAATTGAACTGTCAATTAATTAATACAGACCCCATGGGGTGCACTGCCAAAGGCAGGGAGTGGATGGCACACCATGATAACATACACATGTACCACCACGCACACACACTGCACTGCCAAAGACAAGGAGTGGATGGCACACCATCATAACATACAAAAGAACCACCATGCACACACAGTGCACTGCCAAAAGTAGGGAGTGGATGGCACACCATCATAACATACACAAGTAACACCGTGCACACACAGTGCACTGCCAAAGGCAGGAAGTGGATGACACACCATCATAACATACACAAATACCACTGTGCACACATGGTGCACTGTCAAAGGCAGAGAGTATATGTGAACTATACATTATATCAACTGTACAGTTTGTGGACAGATATTTCTGCAGTCTCAAACAACTGGATGTCCTCCCAGTTGTGTGCAAGAAACAAAATGTGCAACAATGAATGTTGCTTTCTGTGTGGAGTTTCACTTTTGATAGTGGTGGGAAGTGGGGAATGCTGAACATGTTAAGTGGGACTGGGTAGTAATGTTGAAACTTCTGAATATCAAAAGTTTCAGCCCTGGAGCTGTGAGTGTATATGTGAGTGTTTGTGGGTTAGATTAAAGTAAGGGTTAAGGAAGCGGCAGATGTGTTATCCTGTGAAGTGTATGTGTCTTGTTTAGTGGCACTGTTATGGAAGGAGTGCTTAGTAATCCAATATGTAAGGTTATAGTTAGGGGTATGGTCAGGGTTTGCTTAGCATATATGAGTAAAGTGGTGCAGAGCAGCATATCTAAACAAATTTCTTGAAACCTGTTTTAAGCACAGCCTGCTTGATTTAGCCTGAATAACACTATAGTTAGGCTGACTGGATACTTTCTGAATGCTGCAGTGCACTACCATTTTAATTAGTCACTGCACAGTTCAAACTGTTAGGCAACTATCTCCTGTAGCTGCTGTGTGTATGTCTCATATGGCCTGTTAACCTCTGCATTTCAAGTTCTCCACTCAGGTCTTCTGCTAAGTTCTTGGTCATACTTGTTTGTTAAACTTATTTAAAGGCTCACCACCTACTCCTTACCCTTTACACCCTTACTGATATGTTTTATCTGCTGTACTTGCTCACTGTACATTTGTTTTGTGCCTTACACCTAGGCATTTTAACAAATAATCAATGAATAAGGCAAGTGTCCAGGTAAGAGTCTACCCTCATGCTTCATAAGGTGAAGAAAGTATCAACAAAGTATCTTGCTTTTCCCATGCAGGGGGATAATATTCCACCCACCTTTGGGAAGGTACTGCTCATCAACAGACATATGGCTATGCATCACACCCTCCCTGTCTAAAACAGTTGACTTTCAAATGGGAAATTAAAACAGCACCTTCTCACTACATTAAATAAGAAACATGCTTTACATGTCTGCTGATGTGCCTAACTGCAATAGGCAATAGAAAATTATCTGCTCCATACTCTGCATAGCTCAAACTACAGTTTCCTCTGTTAGTATTGCTCTGCACTCAAAACCAGTGATAGATTAAGCGTATCTTGAGCCCTGGCTATTTTTTAAACCACGGACCCCCTATACACACACTTTTCTGAACCATGCATAAATGCACATGCTTTTTTGTATTCCCCTTTCTGACTGAAAATATTGTCATTGACACTGCTCCTGGATCTGAAGGCATAAATCTCTGGTTCATGTTTCACTGCAGACAGCATCTATGTCTTCCTATCACACACATATATAATCAATGTATCACACAAAATGTCATAAAACAGATTTGGAAATCTGCTCTAATTAAACCCCTCCCAAAGCAAATCATCCCAAAAGATATCTCTCACTTCCGTCCAATATCCATCCTCCTAATTTTGGACAAACTTCTTGAAAAGATAATCTACACCCAACTCTCTCTATATATCCATGAGTACCACCTGCTCTCCTCCAAAGAACATGGATTCTTGGCTGGACAAACTACTATGACAGCACTTTGCTTCCTATTTGATGACATCCTCCTAAACTCTGATAGTGGCCTCCTTACAGGTGCCCTATTTATAGACCTGGCAAAGGCATTTGACCCCATTGACCACTATTTTCTACAAAATAAACTAATTAAAATTGGCATCAGTCTCCCTGGTTTAAAAACCTCCTCAGTGACAGACACTTCTTAGTTAAAATAGGACCCTCCCAATCAGAATCTCTACCTATAATCAAAAGTGTGCCACAAAGCTCCATTCTAGCCTCCCCCCTTCACCACATTCATTAACAAACTTCCTTGTGACCATATCCTCTTATTCCCACCTATCATGGTCATTTACCAGTCAGGTCGCTCTCACACCAACATCCAGTGCCATCTCCAGTCAGACTTACATGAGCTCCACCAGTGGCTCATAAATCATAAGTGGCTTCTCAACCCTACCAAGACCAACTCACCAAGCACCTGACACTCTTTAAATATCTTTGACCTACACAACCATTCCACAGAGATAACCTCCCCCTTCAAATACCTACTACTACGGCTTGATCAGTCATGAAACATCCATTTCCACATAGATAAAGTGAGAGCCAAAATAAACCTGTTTCATGGTGGGGGACCTATAGCAAGCTATGATGTGATAGGTGGCTTTGCCAATAGTTAACCGAACCTGGAGTGGCTCAAGAGAGTCATACTGTCTGACCAGTCTCGTTGTGTACTTATCCTTAATGAAGATGGATACACCTCTTCCTTTGGTTCTTTCATGCTCAATTTGTGGTCTGAATGTACAGAAGGCATTGTAGCCCTGCAGGCTGGGGTGCTTTCTGAACCTTTGAACCATGTCTCAGTGACTGCACAGTTGTCAGCATCTTCCAAGGTGAGGAGTGCTTCCTGGAAGTGCAGTTTCTTGTTTAGATTCCTAGCAGTAAGCAGCAGTACCTTGAGTTTATCTAGAGAAGATTTTGTTATGTTGGGAGGTTGTTTATTTGGACACTGCCTGAAAAAGGCACAATAGGGGTGGCTAATGCCTTTGTCAGTATCCAAAAGCCTAGAGAAGACAGGTGCAGACCATCTCTGGGAAAGCAGTGTGGCCTGTCGACCATGTCTTCCAAGGCTGACAGATATTGGATCCCCTTGGACTGCCACCAGAAGCTAAGCCAATTGTTAAAATCAATCATTTTTTGTTTGTACTGTGGCATCATCCTCTCAACTTTTTCACATTTGGCACAGCATTCCAATTTTAGCCCCACAAATTGTGCCTGCTCCACTGTAATCTTACAGCTCTGATTGCTACTCTTATATTGGCTCAGCTGCACAGCCAATGATATTGAGATTTCCTGGAGATTGTCATGACCAGAACAGACCAATAGCAGTTAGCATCTACAAGCACGCACTAGTAGTGTGGCCATTTTGAAAGATGGGTACCACTGAAATGAAATCACAGTTGTGTAAAATCTTACCATAACAATAGATGTCCTTCTCTTCACTGTTACAATATTCTTTACAACAGGGATCCCCTGCTAAGGGCAGCCGAATGTCCGTCCAGTATACCAAAGCCTTTAGGTTGCAATAGGTATGCCGTACATCCCACATATGCTCCCTGTGCATGGTGTAGGGCATAAAGGTGACATCCAGATGTACCATCCTCAGAAATAAAAAGCCCCAGTAGGAACAGCTGTTCAAGGATATAAGTAGGTAAAAAGCAGATCCAGAAGGAAAAAGAACTAGGGGGAGAAGGCAGGGAGTGAATACTGCAACAGTGAAGAGAAGAATATCCAGTGTTATGGTAAGATTTTAGAGAACTGTACTATGTCCTTCCATATCACTGTTGCAGCATTCTTCACAATAGGGAGAGTGCAAAAGCTCAGGAAGATTTGGAGGAGGAAGGGTCAATGGAGCCCTCTAGGAAGCCATGGAGAATTGCCCTGGCAAAGCCAGCTCTGGTCCTAGAAATCACATCTACCTCACAGTGCTTGGTAAAGGTATGCACAAAAGTCCAGAAATAGAATTAGTATCCAAACCCTTGAAAAAACACCAGAAGAAGTCACAGCCCTAGTACAGTGATCCTTAACAGAAGAAGGAAGGCTCTTCCCATGAAAAGAAGAGCAAAAATAAATGGTTGTAGATATCCAAGAAGAAATGGTTTGCTTGGAAACAGCTACACCTAAAGACCTAGGATGAAAAGAAACAAAAAGCTGTTCCTATTTATGAAAAGCTTTAGTTATGTACAAATAATATGTGAGTTTTTTATGCAAATCCAAGATGTGCATAACCTTCTCACCAGCAGACTGTGGAGAAGGGAAAAAAAGTTGGCAAATTAATACAGTAATTAAGAGACAACTCATTAACCACCTTGGGCGTAAAAGAAGGATTAGTACGAAGGGACACCCTGTCCCTACGGAAAACTAAAAAAGGAGGAACAGCCATAGGTGCTTGCAGCTTGGAAGCCTGTCTGGCAGAAGTAAGGGTCAAAAAAAGAACAGTCTTCTAAGAACAAAGCTGTAAGGAAGCTAAAGCAGCAGGCTCAAAAAGAGCCTGAGTCAATTTTTCTAAAACAAAACTAAGGTCCCAGGAAGGAGGGACAGGCTTCCTGAGAGGCCTAATGTGAAGGACACCTTTAAGAAACTGCTTAACCTGAAATCTACAGAGGGAGTCAAAGGCAGAGAAGCAGGGATAGCTACCAGGTGGACCTTAGCAGAAGAATATGCCAACCTAGAATTGAGCAATTCACAAAAATAAGAGAACCAAAGGAACATGCACAGTAAATGGATCCAGGTTATGAGAAAGACACCAAACAGAAAACCTCTTCAATTTGGATAAGTAAGATCTCCTAGAAGTGGGTTTCCTGGCTTCCTACAGGACCTGAAGCATGTCCTCAGAAAAAAGGTGTCTGTAGCGGATCAAAAACCTATCACCCACAATATCAGTTGAAGAGTGGACAGGTGGGGATGGATGAGAGCTCCCTTTTCTTGTGTGAGTAAGTCTACCCTGTGAGGTAACTTGTGATGACTGCCCTTATCTAGATGCAGAAGAAGAGGAACCAATGCTGTTTGGGCCAAAAGTAAGTCACCAACAAGACTTAGGGAGCATCCGGTTTTATCTTGAACAGGACTTTTGGAATGAGAGGAAAGGGAGGAAAATCATAATGAAACATTCTCTGCCAAGAACAGGACATGGGACTTTTACACAAAATAGAGGAAGTTGTCTGTTCAGAGGGGAAGCAAAGAGATCTACTTGAGGGGTACCCCACTGGTGGACAATGTCCAGAAACGCATCCTTGTGAAACATCCACTTGTGGGATTGTGTTATGGTCCTGCTCAAAGAATCTGCCACTATGTTCTTATCTGAGAGAATGTAAACTGCCTGAAGGGTCACCTGATACTTTATATTCAGATCCCAAACCTGAAGAGCTAACCTGCATAGGAGATAAGACCTTGTCCCCCTTTATTTGTTGACATACTGCATCACTGTGATATTGTCTGTGAAAATTTTGAGGGGCTCTGGAAGGAAAAAGAGAATGAAAGGCCTGAAGACGCAGACAAAGGACTCTTATCTCACTGACACTGATGTGGTCTTTGTTTTGTGAAAGAGATCAAAGGCCCTGTACTTTCAGAGGACCAAAGGAGGCCCCCCCACCTCACATCTGAGGCATCTTTGAAGAGTTCCTGAGAGGGGACTGGAGGATGAAAAGGAATCCACCACTGAAGTTCCAGTTGGAAGCAAGGAAGCAGAGAAACCAAAACATATAAAAGATGAGAATGTTGAAGCCAAACTGACTTTAGAAACCACTTAAGCCTTCTCATGTGGAGTTCGGCTAGAGGGAGCATAGGAAAGATGAAAGCCATTAAACCCAGAGCCTTGAGAAACTCATTGGCTGTAAATGAAGCTAGAGGAAGAAGGGATTGAAAGAAAGCAAACAGTGTTAAAGCCTTAGGAGAAGGCATAGATACCAGCATTGGAATAGTCTGGATCCTGCGTCCCAGAAAAAAACATGATCCTGAGAAGGAGTCATGAATTACTTTTGGAAATTTACAGTGATCCCCAGGATTTGCAGGACAGAAATAGCAAAGTGTAGATGCTGAAGTAATATCTTTGGAGAGGAGGCCTGAATTAGTAGATTGTCCAGGTAAGGAAAGATCTGTATCACCCTTAACCTGCAGAAAGCAATCAAAGGAAGAAGGCTTCTGGTGAAACCCCTTGGGGCAGTAGAGAGGCCAAAGGGCAAAGCAGAGAACTGAAAATGCCAGGAAGCAACAGAGAAACATAAAAACTTCCTGAAAAAGGGATGAATAGGGATGTGAAGATAATCATCCTTGAGAACCAGGGAAACTAGAAAAGCCTCAGGAAGTAGCAGAGGAAACAAGATTTGAAGGGACCTTCAAAAAGGTATTTAGTTGAGAAAGTTCCAGAAAGGGTCTCCAGGTTCCTTCTTTCCTGGGGACCAAAAACATTCTGGAATAAAGCCCCTTCCCCCTCTGATGACTTGGAACTTGTTGAATTTTTCCTGAAGCACCTCTGAAAAAAAAAGTCAGTTGTTCCTGAGGAGGCTGAGGAATGCTCAAAAAGGGGAGAAGAGATTTCCAAACCATGTAATAACCCTGGTGAGTGATGGAAAGAACCCAGGAGTCTTGGATGATTTTTAACCAAAAAGTAAGGGACAGGGAAAGTCATAGAGAAAGAGTAATATGACTGAGAAGAACAGGGCATGGATAGTCAGACAGCACCTGCTTTGTCAGAAAAAGGAGGCTTTTGAATAGAAGGAGGTTTGCTAACCTTAGCGGGGTGAGCTCTTCTACCACTCTTTTTACCTTTGGGGGGGATGGCAAGACTGTCTTCGGACAAAGGTGGGCTTGTTAGAGTAATTCCTCTGAAACTTGGGAACAGGTGAAAAAGATATATGCTTCAACTCCTGTAAGGCCTTACCCTTTTCTTGCATGAACTTAAACAACTCCACACCAGCAGCATCAAAGAAATGCTTATTATCCAGAGGAGCATCCATCAGTTTATCCTTGATATCATCAGGCAAAGGCTGAAGTCTGAGTCAGGAATACCTCCTAAAAACAAATCCAAATGCAGCAACCCCAGATGAGGCACCAGCTGCATCATAGCTGCATTTAGTGGAATGGCAAGCAACTTGGGAGGATGTCCTTAGCAAGGCAAGAGCTGAGGCCTTCCCTTCAGAATCAGGAAGATTTGAAATGGCTTGATAGGCCTGAGAAAGAAGAGCCAATACATACCTAGTCATATGTGTCTGACAGTTCATAGCCCTAAAGACTAGGGTAGCAAAAGTATATACATTCTTAACCAGCCTCTCCATGGTTCTGCTGTCTTTATCAGAGGGAAGCAACTTAGCTGAAGGCAACAACTCAGAGGGTTTATCAGAAGCCACTGACACCACAGAAGGGTCAGCAGAGGGACACTTGTAAAGAAACTTGCAGTTGTCAGGCACTTTATAAAACCTATCAAGTTTCTTGGGAGCAGGGGGTTGGGAATCAGGATCCTGAGAAGCATAGAAAAAAGCATCCGGCAGGGCATCAAGAACAGGAAGAACAGCAGAGGGCCTAGGAGAATCCATCTACAGAAGCTAATAGTACCTCTTCTGAACATCAGACAGCTGAGCACAGTCCCATTTGAAAAATTCTATCATTCTGGAAATAGTGTCACCAAAGAAAATCTCTTCAAAAGGCGAGTGAGGACTGATAGACTCTTCTTCCTCAGAACTATAGTCTAATGGATAAGGAATCTGAGGTATAAGTAAGTGACTCTTCATCAGAATCAGCAGAATCATCAGAGGAATCCCGCTCCCTAAGTCTCTTAGGAGGGGTAGAAAAACAAGAAGGAGCAGGAATAGAAACCTCTGTGGAGACTTTGAAGCTATAAGAGCATTAAACAGACCTTGAGTGAAGTTTTGCCATTCACTCTGAGGATCTTTAGGAGCAGGTGAAATGTGTTTAGTCTTCTGCTTCTTTTTAAGTGGGATGCCAGCCTTGAAAAATGTAAAAGGCTCTGACGCCTGACAACACTCTATAATGGTATACTGAACCGCTTCCCACACTAATATCTGAGGAATACCCCTAGGCCCTTTGGTAATAATCAGGCATGGTTCCCTATATATATCTGAAACAGACTTATGCAAGGCCTCCATGGATGTGCATGGAGTCAGATCCATGCCAGCCTTCAAAGTGGTCACAGAATAGGAATCCAAGAAAGAAATTGGATGGTCTTCCAGGCTTTCACCAGCCTCAAGAGAGATGTCTGGTGGAGGTGGTGCAGCCGAAGATTGGTCTTTTTCTTCGCAGACATCTGACCCTCAGGATGGAAAGATCCTTCCATAGTGCTTTTTAGCCAACAGTTTAAGTCATTAGTTCTCTAAGTAAATCGCAAGGGAAGAAAGTCAACTAAGCAACGTCTTAGGGACAAAAGCTTGACAAATCTGACAAGACTTATGGTCTTGGGTAATGCCTACACAGAACAAACACTGCTCATGATGATCTTTACGGGGCATCTGTCTCCCACAGTGGCATTTCCCCTGTCTGAATGAAATGAAACCAATAACCACAAACACAGCAAAACAAGATAAGAAAATCCCAGTGGGGCACTTCTCTGAAAGCAGTTGGTAACTAGCAAATGAATGAGCCTTCAGACCGATGATCAAATATGGCATTCAGACTGGCGGCAAAGAAGTTCTGAGGATGGTACTCCCGGACGTCACATTTATGCCCTATGCCATGCATGGATACATATGTGTGACATACACCGCACCCATTACAACCTAAGGGCTTTGGTATACTAGCTGGATGTTGGGCTGCCCTTGCCAGCGGATCCATATTATAAAGAATACTACAACAGTTATATATATATATGTAAGGACCTCTCACTGATCATTCAATGCTCAATCAGCTCAGTGAAAGACGTTATGAGCGCTGCTTGATTTGTGACAAAAGACTGGTTTGCTGTTTGCCTTACTATAAGCATAGGAAGAATGGAAATGAGAGCAATGAAGAGCAGTGTGACAGCACACGACATATTTTACTGCAGTACAATGTAGCCAGCCAGCAGGATAAATAAAACAAAACATCCTCTGTAGCTCTCGTCTAGTGTCTGATCTATGAGCTGCGTACCCCCCCTTGTGTTGCTGGGCTGGATATCTCCTTCCATTCTGAACATTGTGTGTGCAGTCATGAAGACTATGTTGAAAGTACCAGAATTTTGCTTCATGTTACTCTCTCATTTGGTGTTTTGCTACCCAGTACAATATGATGTTTCTGTGACCTGTTGGGAGCTGGGATTCATTATTTCTTTAGAACAGTTACTGCTGTTTGATTTTTGGTGTTCCAGTTGAGGATGTAAAAATAATACTGAGTCCTTCCAAAACAATAATTTTATTTTCCTGCAGCTAAACAATGTATATTTTTAGATTTATCACAAATATTCTCATCAAAACCCAGATGACTGAAGTCAATCTCTTTAGTCCCTAAGTTCTTATAACATTCTACAAACTATCTTCAGTACAGCAGTTGGTATTTAGGATGGAATCTCTGTCCATATAATCTGTCTGAAATATATGATGTATGTTATAAACTGCATGATCAGAAAAACATTAATGAACTATCAGTAACCAAAATAAATGGAAAACGGATAAACGAAAAAAACTAGTAACACAAGTAATTCTCCGTAAACAGGATCCAATAAAGGCAGTCCCACAAAACCAATGCTGTGTGTCAATTGTATAAATCGTAGATCTCCATCAAAGACTGTTCAGTCCACAAAAACAATACTATTTTAAAGATTTGTTGAAGTACAATTTAATTTAGCACTTTCATTTCCCATGCAGGAAACTTCATCAGAATGAATAACATTGTTTTGAAGCATGTTATATAGTCTGTGCTTAATTAATTTATTGCAATTAAATGATTTCAATTGAAGCATCTAAATCACTCTAGTTAGAATTTAAATAAAGGTGAAGTGCTCCGTATAAAAGACAGTATAAAAGACAGTACAAAACATGCAATATTTACAATAAATATCTAAATATAATTCCTAATCTAAGACACATAAATGTATGTGTGTATATGTATGCATACACACACAATCAAAGCATGTTAAAAACTTATTTAAAAATATCATTTAAAAAATATATATGTATATCTAGAAAATGTAGAAAAACTCTCATTTATGTGTAAACCAATACAACATCAGAGTTGAAACTGTAGGACATTGTTATGATACACAATTAAAATACAATTAATAAAATAAGATGATAGTGTTGTAATACACACAGTCTTTTCAATTAAAGTTCATGATGTAATCAATTCCTTCTATAGTTCATAACATATACCCCTCATTTTAAATGATATATGGTAGTAATAATAATAGTGGTAATATTAACTGTAAAATTATTGTAAATTATTGTGGTATGTTTAATATCTTATAAGTTTGAACAAGCAAATAAATAATTAATAAACCATTTTTTATCATAACCTTTCTTTTAACTTTGTTGGATTTAGAGCAGGTAAAAGTGACACATAGTCATTCATCCCAGGTGGTGTATTGGAATCCAGTCGTAATTGCCATATCAATTCTCTATAACATAACTGGTTTTCCCAGTCTCCCCCCCTACTGTCCTTAGGTAACATTTCCAAAACCCAAAATTTAAAGTTGGCTTCCTTACATGACAATGTATGCCTGTAAAGTGCATTGGTTTCCTTTTTCCTGTTAACCTCATACATATGCTCATATATTCTTTGTCTTAGGTGTCTTTCTGTTTTCCCCACATAATAAGCCCAACAGTGGGTACAATAAACCAAATATACTAACCCTTTTGTATAACAAGTATAATATTGTTTGCTCTTAAAACATAATGAAAAGGTAGGTATTGATAGTTCACCTGTATTCGCTATAAATGTACATTGTGAACATCTTCCACATCGGAAGGTACCTTTTTTCTTGTTTGTTTCCTCATTCTCTTGTCTATTTTTTTCAAAAATACTCTTGAGGTTAGGACCCCTTCTAAAACTATAGCATAAATGCCTGTTGAATATGTCTAACCTATCTGGCATACTCCTAAAAATGTCCCGTGTCTTGTTTATAGCTCTTCTAATTATGTTGGTATTGTAGTTATATGTCATAACAAAAAAAGGGGTAATTTTGTCTTTGGTTTTATTGTAAATGTCACTACTTCCAGGATCAACAGCATTAACATCCATAGCACCATTTTCTATGTTGACTTCTGTATTCAATAGAGGTATATATCTCGTTCCCCCATCCCCTAATCACCTCTTCCCTGAGAGAAATAATAACTGGTTCTGGGTAGCCTCTCTCCAAAAATAATTTGTGCACATAATCCATTTCTTTTATGAAATCTACATATGTGGATGTCATTCTGGGCACCCTGACCATTTGTCCTTTTATGATGTTTTTCTTCTGTTGTGGGGGATGATTACTATGAAAATGCAAGTAGGAATTAGAGAAACAAGCCTTCCTAAAAATTCTTGACACATATTTTTTGTTTTTGTTATCTTTTAGAATAGTTACATCTAAATAATGTGTCTCTTCCTTATTAAATTCATGTGTAAATTTAAGGAACTGAGTGGAATTATTAAAATATTCCATAACATTGGCTACTTCTTCTTGTGAACCCTTCCACACAATCAATATGTTGTCCAAAAAATGAAAATATCTTTCTATCTTATTCATGAATCGTGAATTAAATACAAAATGTAACTCCCAATATAACATAACTATATTGGCAAAAATGGGGGCACAGGCTGCCCCCATAGCTACACCATCCAGTTGTCAAAAAATATCTCCCTGAAAATAAATAAAATTATTTTTCAGTACCAACTCTACATTCTCCAACACTAGCCTGAACTCATTGTCATTTAAAAACTTGAATTCAGTCAACATGAATTCAAACCATTCAAGGCCTGTACTGTGTGGAATCACAGAAAATAAATCTCTTACGTCCACGGTTAAAAATGAATAATGGGACTCATATTGTAATAAATTGATTGTATTTAATAAGCCCCATGAATCAATTAAAATGTGTGGAAATTGTTTGTAAAAGGGCTTCAGTTTTGTATGTACATAAATAGCCAAAGGTTGGGTCTAAGTGGTGGATTTTGTGCATCCTTATGTATCTTGGGGATACCGAACATGGTGAACAAAAAAGGTTTTTCAACTTTAAAAAACCTATATAATTTTTCATCAGTTAAACCTTGTAGTAAGTTGTCTTTTATAATCAAATCTATCTTTTTGTATGCTATATTCAACTCATTTTTAGAAATGATGGTATATCGTCCCTATACATTCAAAATATCCATCATTTTTGTTAAGTAAGACCATTTGTTCATTAGTACAACTCCTCCCCCCTTGTCAGGTTTCATAATTCTAACATCTGTGTACTGATGTTTGATTTCTTCCAAAGTCATTTTCTCTTCTGCATTCAGATTGGATATGCAGCTGAATCTATTATGGTGGTAAATTTCTCTTACTTCCTTAGTAACAATTTTTTCAAAATTATTAATGTCACTCTGCAAGGGGGGGGGTTGTATGTACTCTTCCTTACCAACTTGTCACCCTGTCTGTTGTTGTTATTAGAAAGCTCATTCATAGAAGCTAAAACTTCCAAGTTTAGTTTTCTAGCAAATCATTTTATGTCCAACATAATTTCTGCCAAATCCATTCTTCTATTGGGAACAGCCTTTTTAAATAAAGAAAAAATGTCTGTCCTCAATTCTGATATCAGTGTAGTTATAAATAAAGAAATCCCCGTCTTGTTTGTTAATAACACTGTTGTGGGTGTTAGATGTATATGCCCCACAATCATCTTCAGTATGTACTATAGATTTATCAAAACACAAAGTTTCATCATTTTCTATCAGTGTTGGTGATTCCCCTGATAACTCTGAGTGTGTTTGTTCGTAACCTGTGCATATGTGGGATGGGAGGGCATATTCTGTATACTAGTTTACCATAATGATATGTTCCTGTTACATAACTGCCATATCAGTTCTAAACATTTCCTTGAAACTGAAGTGAATAGGAAGTATGTAACTCAGATGCGAGGCATAATCTCTGGCACATATCCACCATTTCAAGTTAGACCTAATCTCTGGCAGATATACATCACTGGCATACCTTTCAAATTCTTCATATGTAATGTGCCCAGTACATGTATGTATTTCCAGTTGCTCAGATGAACATCATTTACAACCCCTAAATAAATTCAACAGTCACATCTATGGTGTCCCCACTCTGGTCCAGTAATCCAGGAGCCTGAATCCTCACCACTGGCACTGGAGAGGGACCTTCACTTGGAACAAAAATGGATACACCCAGTATTTTCAGATGCAGCGCTCTGCATCAATCAGAATTTCCCTTAAGAGCACACAGGGAACACACTTAGTTTGGGGTCTGGGTTTCTCTATCTGTCTCACTCCACGTCCCCAGTCAGACTCCCCACTGGCACATCTATACAGCCGAGACCTCAGCTGGGTGTCCAAGACAAGATCTCTACCACTTTATCTGTGAAACCAGTGCTTCATGCCCCTGCTCTAGCAGCTGGCACACAAACTCTTTGAGATTTGATTTTCAGACACACACACACACATACACAAATGCACCTGGGAAATGCTGGCACAGATTTAATAGCTATGCCCCATTCTCCCGAGACTATAAGGTAGTTACACTGCCACCAAATACTCCCAAGCCAGTTACTCCAAGGCTCTTACAAGGGTACCCAAATTATACTGAGAAATTAATATTAATACAAATGGTAGTGTTTGGCGAATGTGGTTATGCTTTCATGAGTGACCAGGGCTGTCATCATATATATATATAAATACTCTCAGTGATTATAATATTCTCTAAAAGACCAGCCACAATGAACAGTTTAAATATATTCAATAATAAATAATAAAAGAATATGAAAATACTAAATATTTATTTACAATACACCTGAGTTTCAACCACAAGAAATATTAAAATAACTCCAATTAATAGATTCACACATATACAGAAAAACAGTACTTAACTAATCTCACTATATTTTCCTGACTAATCTAAAGAATTATTATTCCCTGGCCACTTACTAGTGCAAGGGAAGATGAAGTGGGTGAGAGATCCTTCTATGTAAGGTTCCAAGAAACAGACTGCCCTGAGACTTCAGTCTTACCTAATATTAAACATTATTTTAGTGATGCATTCCAGAATAACATCACATTCATCTGGTCATCTGACTTCTGGTTCCCAGGCAACCCTCCACTGCTAGAAACTGCCAGAATTTAGCACCTATTTGTCAATAATGCACACACACAGCCTTGCTAAGATCTGCTGCAGTACCTGGAAGTCATAAAACCATAAAGCACACTTCCACTCTTCCTAAATTAGCTAATAAACCATACTTCTTACAGACATTGCGTCTTTGGCTTCATTCAAAACAGTAAGATAAAATCTTTATGGCCCAGTAATTTAATTTCTTACTATTTCTCAAAGTTAGCTGGAGCTGAGCTTAACTTCTTGTCTTCCAGTATCCTCTATTAGCACATATACATTTAAACAGTTACAATACAGTACAGACTGATATACATGTATATTTCTTTTCTGTCCAGCAGGACACACTGTTGATACATTTTTAACACAAGCAGCTTTACAAACACATTTTTAAACACAAGCTTCTGTACAAATCAGTTTGATATACAAATGACATAAAATTCTTTACAAAATTCCAGCTAGCTGTGCTGGCATATGCAACACATCCATTGCCCTACTTCTCCTAGTATAGTTGGCAATACCTCACATCATCAAAACATTTGCAATACCTGCCCTTCTTGGAAGGCTACTAATTGCCCCAACAGTTTACTCAGATCTACTTGTATTAAGTGTAATCTGCAGTTTTCACACTAGCCCCTATTTGTAATATATCTTCCCTGTATGTTTACTTCTTTAGCTTCAGGTTTAGTGCTAAAACATCAAACTACCCAAATACAAATACCCCTCCTTTGTCTTCCAATATAGGTTGAAATAATTGTTGTTACTGCCTCCTTTTTGAGAGATAATTGGTGTTAAGGTGGGGAACTGTATGCTGCTAGGCTACTAACAATGCAAAGATCCATCAGGTATCCATCTACCAGCAAGTAAGTTAAATGGATAGGAATAAAACCAAGGTTATCATAAAAGAAATATATTATGGTGAGTCCGATTATAACAAAAGGCAACTAAAGATGTGATCATTATGCACTGCAAGATGAATGAGCACAAACCAACGCAGTCAGAATATTAATCTATAAGAAAGTTAAATATGGGGTTGTTAAACTATTAAATTAAAACAAATTACATATTAAGGCTATCTAAACAGAATGAATGACTAACAGAATGTTTTAAACTGTTTTTGTGCTGAAATCTTTTAATAATATCCCTGACTTCTCCTTCTGTGTTTGCCTGAAGAAATGTATACTTGGTGTGGAGACGTGACCAGCCTATTTAGTATGGTCTTGTATTACTAATGCAAAATGAAAATTGTGCTGTGAATTGAAGTGCTCATGCCTTGTACTGCATGTAGATGGGTGGCTTACAGCTGATATAATACACATATAACTTGCCATAGAGTAATAACAATATATTTCTGGTGCAGCTATGCAGTTGTGCATCTGTTAGCACTATGAGAGTCCTAATTTTATCAGGTGATAACCTCAAAGGGGTCAGATTTATACATTATGCACCCATCCCCAGGGGTGCAAATTTGCTCTTAAGCAAATTATGATTTTTTTTTTATTTTGGAACCTCTGCTATGACTTTTGATAGTCCCCTGCTTTTATTTTGAAAGATGAGAAGTTGAGTGGTATGGAAATGCCTGTTGGCAAAGTTAAGTTTTATACTTGTTTCCAGCATGTGTATATTGAAAAAAATATAGTTGTGAGCATGGAAGTATCAAATTCATTAGTGTTTGTAAAGTATTACATAGTGTATCATTGCTTTCAAAGAAGTCACTGTCCCATTATATTCAGCATTGATTAGGCCAGCTATTGAATATAATGCCCCCTGTGGGATGTACCTTGCTTGACATATTAAATAACAGGAAAGGCTCTAGAGATTCCTAAATATGAATCACTGGCTTAAAATCCCTAAGCTATCAGAAAAGACTGGATGCATTCTCCCTGTATTCAGTATCTTATAGTCTCCTGAGGGGAGATATATGCCTTGCCTTCCAAACTATTATGGACACACTGGTACTGGATCTTTTCTATTTCCACAAACCAAACAGTCCCAGAAATACCAGAAGACCAAGGGATTTAAGTTAGCAGCAGCAGATACATAAAATGTGGTGGAGTTCATTACCCAGTACCATCCATACCTCTGAAATAGATGCCCACTACCAATTAAGTAACATGGTTCATTATCTTCCTTCAAGTGGACCTGGATGATTGGTTGGGCATTCATAAATTCACTCCTGGCTTGACTGGTTTAAACCTCCTAGAAAGAGAACGTTCAGTCTGAGGGTGGCTACTGGCAAGGAATAAATAGTTGCAAGACTCAATTGCCTTGTGTTTGCTATGATCCTATGTTAGGGAACAAACAGCAGATATTAAGGAAATCCCGCTGAGTACCTGCTGGACTGAAGGCACTGGAGACTTGTTGGCTATCAGCACAAGGGTTATAGTTAAACTCTTTATGTATGAGGTCAGACTGTTAAAATACAATAAGAGCATCTGACCAAGTACTGATACCTTGAAGATTACTACAATGATACTCCCAGAAGGTGCAGGAGGATTTGTCATTAAACAGTACAACCAAGGCTCTCTCAGTAAGGTAGCCAAGAAGCAACTGCTAAAAACATTCTGATAAAACAATAAAAAGAAGCACTGAGTAGTAAGACATGATTAGCAATATCAGTAGCATTTTTTTAAGTTAACAAAGACAGCACTTCAAAACTTAGGGCTCCTTAAATGTTTAAGACTCACCAGAGAACAGTTACTGTAACTTGATTAGAATACAAGCTACTCATTTGCAAGAAAAGAGGCCACACATTTGCAGAAAGCCAGGAAAATGGCAAATTAATATTTTCAAAGAATTTGTAGAGTGGATAGGGAAGATGGTATGAAGAACTTTACAACAGAATGATTTAGGGTATTTTGCGTGAAGAGCTACAGCTGTAACTACACTAACAGTGAGGCATATCTGATACACAGGAAACTGAAAATGTATGTGAGGAGAATGTCGATATAAGAGTTAAAAAACTTGAAGAAATGAAGGGGAAGGAATTTTCAGCTGCCTGTTTTGCAATGTAAACATCAGCATACATACACACACACACACACACACACACACACACACACACACACACACGCACACACACACACACACACACATCTGAAGATTAAATACGTGCAAGTTCTGGCAGGAGCATAACAACCTCCACAATGGCATCTAAGGTTTATCATTATTGAATAGCAAAATGCAGAATGTATTCAGATATGCCTTACCTGGAAAAGATGAATTTCAATATACCACTGTGTTGTAGTATCCCTTAACTGAGCAACTTCAGAATACTTTTAGTAGTTTACAATCAACTAGAAGTTGATATAGTTATACTGGAACAAATTAACATCTGACTTCAATCATGGCAGTGAAGGTAATTCATATGGAATCAACTCTTCTTTTTGTTTTATGAATAAACCGTACAGGTCATAGTCTTGATTTATCTGCTTGAACTGCATAGACATATTAAGCCAAAACATCACATTGCATGTTCTCTCATAGCATTTTGACATAGCAAGATGTGATTCTTTCAGCTTCAGTAACATCTGACTGCACAGCTCATTAGGTATAACATAAGTTCTGGAGGGTTACTAATAAGTTATTGAATGACAGTTTGTTGAACTCAGTAAACCTCCAGCACAGTTGATCGAAAATCAGCTGATCAGACGTGCCGGCAGTTCTGTGAGTGGGAGTTGGGGAATTTGCCTTTTCCTCTCTGTATTACAATGCCCAAGTTGGTACATATAATTAGCAGGGAGTATGGGGTATGAGGCATGCAGGGGGGGGCTCCCCTTGTAAAAAATTTTAATTGACTGCTGATTGAAAAGTTGTGCTCGATCAGTTGCCATTTGATGGCTGTCACTTATGACAAGTCAGACATCCATGATGCAGGGATGTTTAACAGTTCATCTTTGAAGGAAAAATACAGCTTGAGCAAAGAATGCAGTTATTTTGCTCTATCTGGCCACCTAGTCTTGATTAAATCACATAAAATTTGCAATGCTAAATCACCTCTTGTAGCAGCTTACAATTCCTGAAGTTTCTCAGCAGTTACTGGCAGTTGTGGAATAGGTTATGCAATGCACATTATATTTCCTGGCCTCAATGCTCTAGAATCATACCTTTGCAATTGCAATAACATTCTCTGTAGCCATGTAGGTACCATGTGTAAGGATTTTTTAAATATGTTTTGAAGTGGTTTGTGGTCACAGTCTACAGTAACGTTTCCAGTACACACAGCCACATAACATTATTTCTTTTTCTGCCTGAAAATACTGTCTGCATATCTATCAATACGCTTGATGCATCAGCAAATGTTCTATATTTATACAGTAGGACATTGTCTAATTTTTCTGACTTGCAACAACTTGCAAACTTGTTACTTCTTAATACTGCAGTGTCATTGCAGTAGTTACTAGCTTTTTAGTGACTCAAAACTCCTTTCTTGATCTGCTAATCAGCATCATATTGCATCATGCTCTAGCAACGTTCTTAGTGGCATTGTTAATTCTGACAACCATGAAATAAACATTGACAGATACTGTATTATTCCTAAGAACTGCATAAGGGGTTTATAAGTATGTTTATACATGGTCACTTTTGCAAGAACTCTGTCAGTATCTGGTTTTAGAGCACTTTATGAGACCACAGAAGTGACAACTATTTTGACTTTCCTTTGGAGCTTCAAACCTTTTGACCTCAGACTAACACCTAAATTAATCTGCAATGTTTGCTTTTTGGAACTCCAGACAACATTTCCATTGATAATGTTAACAATTATTTTTAACCCCAGTCATGCTTGTTCTAGCTCATCAGAACATCTCTGATGCTGATGAGATCCCAAAAGGTATCACTAGAAACAAATAAAGCTAAAGTCATACCAAATGCACAGAGTTATGATTTTAATTAATTGAAATTGCCAAAATCCCTAGTTTGCAAGTAGTTTGAGCCAAGTAGTGAAAAGAAACAGTTTTGTGAATCAATGTAAATTCTAACCCTGTCATGTTTAACCTCCATCTCCATATTACTGACCCTTCTGCTAGTTCTCTTTGCTTTACTGTTATTCTTAGTGACTCTATATATTTTAATTCTTGCTCAGTTTTAATTTTAAGGGCAGCAGGCATTCTGTGTTGAGCATGAATTACAAAAACTGGTCCAGGTGCTAACTTAAAATGGTACTGTGTCTGTAGACATCCCAGACTTTTAATTCCTCCTTTATATTTTTGTGGTGCCAGACGAGTTTGCTTGCTTGATATACATCCATAGCATTTTCACTGTTAAATCAGCTTTTGTTAGTAGTTAGTTTCTTAAATAATTATTTATGATGCCACAGGCCCACAGCCTTCTCCGTCTTTTAGCAGTGAGTCAGGCAATTCACAAATTACATTTTTTTCTGTTTCAATTCAATGCCATAATCATCAACATTCTTCTAGACCATTTTGTTTCTTGTGAAAATAAATGTTTCAAATAAGCCAAGTTCTCCTTTGGCCCACAATATGCCCGAAAGTTACTTTTTTAGTACTGCAAGCTTATCTATTTTATTTTTTTTAAGACAATACGTTAAATACTTCAATGACTTGCCTTACCTGCAACATAAAGAAATGTAGAGCCCTGGATTCATTCTAGTTTGTCCTAAGAGCACCTAGAAAAAAAATGATGAATATAGAAGTTAATTAATATGCAGCGGATCTGTGTGTATAGTTTTTCTACTGAATGTTAATGGCATTAGAGAAACAAAACTGTTTAATGTGGAAAGTGGCTTCTTTAGTGTGCCGAGAGGAATTCATTTCAGAAATAATATTCTAAGGCTGTACCACCATTTTGGCAGCGCTGCTAAGCTATATTCTATGACAATAGTTACCTCATATCAAGTTCTATTTACCTCCTTAATGACACTGCACAGATCACAAAATACAATCCAGGGAGCACCCCTGCAATACAAGGCTACAACTCTTACCACATTTTTCGGCCACCAAACCAGGATCGAAACACTAAAAGTGGAGGAGTGTCCATATTCAACAAGGATATTCACACCACCAGGTTAGTTGCCCAACACAATGCATCTGAAATTCTCCAGGTGCAACTAACCCTAGGTAAGACTGCAGTCCAAATTGTAGTTTGCTACAGATCCCTCACCATGCCCCAAGATTCTCACTACACCTTTCTAAACATACTGAAAAATATTAATATACAACCAAACACCCATACAACCAAACACCCTAACACTGGGTGATTTCAACTACCCTGCCATTAACTGGGAAAACTACTCATGTACCAACACCTTTGCCCAATGGTTCTTGGAATTCATAAATTCCAATGCCCTGGATCAACTAATCCATAGTCCCACCAGGGGCTCCAATATCTTAGACCTGGTCATTACCAACATGGCAAATCGATGCTCCACACCTATGGTCACCCCCTCGTTGGTTAGGTCAGACCATAAGCTAATCACCCTTAACATCCACATCCCACCCCCACCCCCCAGTAAGGAAACCTCCATAAAAAACTTCTCCAAGGCCAACTTCATGCTACTCAAGTCAGAAGTTACAAACTTCATGACACCCATGCAGACAGGAACTGAAAGTTCGACTGCTGAGTCCTACACTAAGGCACTGCATGAGCACATCCACTCATGCATGAATCGTGCCATCCCAAATAGAACCAAAATGCTCTCCTCCAAAAAAAAGGAAGCCAATCTGGTGGTCCCCTGCCATAAACAACCTTTATAACAATAGGAAGAAACTGTTGCAGAAAAGAGGAAAATCCCAGGATACTAAAAACTCCCTTACCAGCCTCAGGAAGAAGCTGAGATTCCTCATAAACTCCTCAAAGGCTAGTTACGAAAATAAAATTGCCAAAGATTCCAAAGACAACCACAAGGCATTCTATAACTATGTCAAGAATCTAAATGGCAATGCTCAGATCTGCTCTGAGCTACAACAGAATGGCATTAAATATACTGATCTCAAGGATATTGCCAATATCCTGGCAGATCGATTCAGTGCCAACTTCATCCCCCTCTCACCCCCTAAATGGCCCATCTCAATATCGGAAGATTGCCAAATTCCGGTAATAACGACCACACAGGTAAAAAATGCACTCTCCAAAGCTAAGAATACAGCATCCATGGGACCAGATGACATCCTGGGCTGTGTACTACATGAACTACAAAATGAACTGGCACCTCACCTAAGTGCCATGTTTAATCATACCCTCACCTCAGGCTTCGTGCCCACTGAGTGACGCACAGCTACAGTTATCCCACTCCACAAGGGGGGGATCCACCCTGGATCTCGGGAACTATCGCCCCATCAGTTTGAAGAGCCTCATCTGTAAGGCCATGGAACATATTATCATGGAACTTATAAACAAAGACATTGGCAACCTTCAAACACTGGACCCCACCCAGTTTGGGATCGTGAAGGGCCGATCTTGTCTCCTGAACCTGATTGACTTCCTCGAATCAGTCTCCAGAGCCATGGATGAGGGTAAGGCAGTCGACACAGCCTATCTGGACCTTGCCAAGGCTTTTGATACCATCCCCCACTCTGGAATCATAGATAAACTTACTAAGCTGGGCATTAATCTCTATGTCACTCGATGGGTTGCAAACTGGCTTACTGACATAACCCACACTGTAAAAGTAGCTGACTCCGAATCCAGCTCCAGACAAGTGACAAGTGGAGTACCTCAGGGTTCAGTCCTGGGACCTCTCTTGTTTGGCATCTACTTCTCTGAAGTACAGGCCAACATTAAGGGACTCTGGCTAACAAAGTTCGCAGATGACTGCAAACTGGGAGCCATTATTAAATCCCCAAATGATGTGGATACTCTACAAAAGTGCCTTACAGAAACAGATGCTTGGTGCCAGAGCCATGGGCTCAAGCTCAATGCCAAGAAATGTATAGTTATTCCCTTTGGGAAAAAACACGTACCCGTGAATTACCACATAGGTGGCAGTACACTAAACACTGAAAGTGTGATAAGGGACTTAGGGACACAGGTGGACAGTGGTCTCACCTTCAATAACCACATTGCCACAACAGTCAAGAAATCCTTCTGTGTGGCACACCTCATCACTAAGGGCTTTTCATCCAGAAAAAAGGAGGTCATTGCTCCACTGTACTCATCCCTCATTAGACCCATTATAGAATACAATGCCCCATTCGGTATGTACCTCTCAAGACATCTGCAACAACTGGAAAGGCCGCAGAAATACCTCACTAAAAGAAAAACAGGCCTAAAGCAGATGCCCTGTGCTGACCACCTGAAAAAACTCCGGCTATACTCTGTCACATATCATCTACTCCGCAGTGATCTCTGCTTAACATACAAGGCCATGTCAAACCCAGAGCTGTTGGACATGCTACACTTAAAGAAATTCCAATCCCTCAAAGCCACACGCTCCAGGGATCTAAACCTTGTCATCACAATAAACAAAACATGCTGGAGGGATAGGTTCCTGACCCAGAGATTCCCCAGACTCTGGAATAGATTGTCCATACATGTCAAGCAGAGTGCCTCTTTGTCCCTCTTCAAAAGGAACCTTGACAATTGGATGGGAGAAAGGAAATTCACCCCGGGGATCACGTCAGTCGTCCTGCTAAACAGGGGTCCAGGGAAGTAAATAGTGTGGGAAGAAATAGCCAGGGAATTGTTATGGCTAGGCTTGTATAGGCCCTAGGGCCGATAGCCTAGTACCAACCTATAAACCCAGCTATGCACTTTACCTTACTGAATGCCAAATATACTTGGACAACTTATTTCATCAATGGTGTAAGATTTCCTTAGCTTCCCTGATTTGCATCACATGTTGGATGATCTCCCATTTGTGCTATGAAATTCAGCTAATAATAATGAGCCCAACCCAATTGTCAATCTGTTTTGAAGGTCTCTGCTGAGAAATGTTACTCCATCAGTCATTTTAATGTCGGAAGCATCGTGCCCAAAGCAGGGGAGGCAAAGAAAATAAAAGCCATATATGTTCTTAGCAATAACCTGTTTATGAGTGACAATTTTTTTCAGTCAAAACAGAGGGCCTGATTCCAAAAGACTTGTCTCGGTGCAAGTGACCACTTACACTGACAGCAAGTCTTTTGCAATTTGGCCCGCAGAGTAAGATGTTTATAGATATACCTTACACCAAACTAAATCACTTACACTGACAGCAAGTCTTTTGGAATCTGGCTCCCAGAGTAAGATGTTTATAGATATACCTTACACCAAAGTAAGTCACTTAGACTGACAGCAAATCTGTGAAATCAGGGCAGACATATACTGAGTGCAACTCTTTTGGACTTTGGCCCAGAGTTTCCAACAAAGGGGGGGGGGGTAATGTCCTTTTCTTCATTAGGGAAAGGGGGTAAGTGTCCTTTTCTTCATTGGGAAAAAAATCTGTGTACCACATGTGAAAATCATGATCAGAAACATGAAAGAGCTGTTCAGGTCTTATGTCTACAATCCACATAGGTGAAAGGCTGAAGTCCTTAACATCTTTTTTTATGCCACTATAGCAGCTATGCCAACACAAGTAATAACCATGAAGCATGATATAAATGATAAACTGTCCTTAAACATAGTAATAGGTACACACAACTGGTGGAAAGTCAGAAATTACACTGACTTATTGATATTCCAACAAGGGTTCTAATAATCTTTATATGACCAACACTTGCCTCAATAGATTTATGATAGTACAGTTGTGTAAGATCTTACCATAACAGTAAATGTGCTAATTCTCACTGATGCAGTATTTTCTACTCTTAGGATATCCTACCAAGGCTAGCCTAACATCTGTCCAGCATACCAAAGCCTTTACACTTTCCAGGCATCTTACATCAGATGTATGTCCTATGTTAAAGGTATGAGGTACATATGTGACATATGGATACTTAATTATCAGAAATGAAGTACCTCAGGAGAACAAGATCAACCCATGGGAAACAATAATATGCACATCCGGGAAGGGAATCAGAAAGAGAGAGGATGGAATAGGGTCCCCTCAGCCAGAAATAGGGCAATGTAAAACAATAGGGTACAGGACAGAGGGAATGAATGCTGTAACAGTGAGAAGTAGGACATCTACTGTTATGGTAAGATGTTACACAACTGTACTATGTCCCTTCTTATCACTATTACAATATTCTTTACTTTTGGGAGATTACAAAAGCTACTGGGAAGTATGAGAGGACAAAGGCAGGGAAGAGCCCATGATAGATAACCCTAGAAAATCCTGCCCTGGCCCTGAAAATGACATCTAACTTATAATGTTTGGTAAAAGTGTGAACAGAAAGCGAAGAAGCAGCTTCCAAGATGGATCTAGTATTCAAACCCTTGAAAAAAGCACCAGAAGAGGCTACCGCCCTGGTAGAATGAAGACAAACAGAAGAGGAAAGCTGCTTGCCATGAAAAGAATAGCAAAAAGAAATGACCTTAAAAATCCAGGAGGAGGTCTTTTACTTAGACACTGCAAAACCCAATTTCCTGGCATGAAAATAGATAAAACAGTGCTCATATTTTCTGATACATTTTGTCTTATCCAATTAATATCTGAGCTGTCTATGCAAATCCAAGGTGTGTAGTACTCTCTTTGCTATAAGTCTGTGGAGAAGGAAAAAAGAAGGGAAGATGAATGAACTGATTCAAGGACAAACTGTTAACCTGTTTGGGCATAAAAGAAGGACTGGCATGAAGAAATACCCTGTAGCTATGAAAAAACATGGCAGCTTGAGTTCAGATACCCTCTTGGTAGCTGTAAGGGTAACCAACAATACAGTCTGCCAAGTACAATGCTGCAGGGCAGATGAAAAGGCAGGCTCAAAAGGGGACTCAAGTCAGTTTTTCAAGAACACAATTAATGTCCCAAGAAGACGGAATAGCTTGAGGCCTGATATGAAGAACACCTTTTAGGAATCGTTTGACTTCAAAACTAGAAGACAAAGATGGACTCAGAGGCAGGCAGGCAGAAATGACTGACAATTGACCTTTGACACAAGAATATGCCAGAGCAGCCTTGAGCAATTCACACAAATAAGAAAGGACTGTAGGGATCCTCCCACAGAAAAAAAGGACCAGGTCATGCTTGAGACACCAAATAGAAAATCTCTTTTATTTAGCCACATAGGATTCTCTGGTAGTGGGTTTTCAGGAATCCTGCAAAACAAAAAGCATGCTCTAAGGCAATTGGTGTCTGAAAGAGCTGAAGAGTGGACAAGTAAGGGTGAATGAAAGATCCCTTGTCTTGTGCGAGAAGATCCATCCTGTGAGGTAACTTGTGATGATTGTCCCTGGCCAGAGGAAACAGAAGGGGAACCAGTGTTGTATGAGCCAAAAGGGAGTCACCATCAAGATTTGGGGTATGTCCCAGATGATCTTATACAAGACCCTGGGAAGGAGAGAATGAAGAGGATAAGCATACAAAGACATCCTAGTCCTTTGGCACTATGGAACAGAACTGGGGAAGTTGTCTATTCGGATGGGAGGCAAAAGGTCTATCTGAGGAGTACCCTATCAATATACAATGTCCAGAAATACCTCCCTTTGAAACACCCATTTGTGTGGATGTATTGAAAGAGTCTGCTACTAGATTGTGCTCTGAATGAATGTAAAATTCCTGAAGAGCCAACTGATGGTGGATTGCAAAATCCCAAATGTGAAGAGCCAGCCTGCAAAGAAGGTAAGATTTTCTGCCCCCTTGCTTGTTGATGTGTCACATGACTGTGGTATTGTCTGTAAAAACCTTTAGAGGACTTGGAACCCAAAGAGAGAAAAGGGCCTGAAGAGCTAGGATTAGAGCCCTCATCATTTTGATGTTGATATGGACTGATATCTGTTGATGTGACCAAAGACAAGACGTTCAGGTTGTTGTTGTTGGAAGATCTCCAACCTCAATCAGAAGCATCTGTGTACAACTCCTGAGTAGGGAGAGGAACTTGAAAAGGCAGACCTGTATTTAGAGAAATCTGTTGACTCCACTAGCAGAGTTTGAGCTTGAGACAAGGTAAGAGGGGAACCAGATACACCAGAGGGTAGCAAAGTTGAAGCCAAACAGTCTTGAGATACCACTGAAATTTTCTCAAGTGGTTTGGCAAAAGGAACCATGAGAATGGTGGATGCCATGTACCCCAGGGCTGGAAGAATTTCCTTAGCAGAAAAACCTGGAAGAGGAAGAAGAAACTGTAAGTAGTCAAAAGGACGATACTGGGAGGTGGGAAGCAAGCCAATATTGAGATGCTCTGAATCCTGCAACCCAAAGACATTTGGTCCTCAAATGGAGTCAACATAGACTTTTTGATACTGAGGATGAATCCCACACTGCACTGAAGCAGCATACTGAAGTATAGATTTTGAAGCAGGAGCCGCTGAGAGAGAGATAGAATTAGAAGGACATGCAAATAAGAGAATATTTGAATTTCCCAAAATCTGCAGAAGGCTACCACAGGGGTCAGACATTTAGTAAATATCCTTGGAGCTGTAGCATGACCAAAACCAAAAGGCAAAGCAGAGAAATAATAACTACAGGAAGAAACTGAGAAATGCAAAAATGTCCAGAAGACAGGGTGAACAGGAATACGGAAGTAAGCATCCTTCAAATCCAGAGAGACCAGAAAGGCTTGGGGAAGCAAAACAGGGAAAGTATTTGAAGAATCAACATTCTGAAAGAAGGAACCATGAGAAAGGTGTTGAGAAAGAATAGGTATAGGATGGGCCTCTACAACCCCACCTTTCTGGGAACCAGACACATTCTGGAATATAAATGTGTTCCCTGATGAGACAGTAGAACAGGCTGGATGGTTCCCTGTTCCACCAGATCATGCAGAACAAAAGGAAAATGAGGAATCTGGCAAGGAGGAGGCTGAAGAAGGTCAGAAAATGGAGGAAGGGACTTCCAAGTCATAAAATAACCATGATGGATGATGGAAAGAACCCAGGCATCTGTGGTTATCTGTTGCCAAACAGGAAAGGAAAGAGCTAGTCTGAGGGAAAGTGGAATCCTGCTGATGGGAAGGAGAGTCTGGATGTCAGTCAGAGGTAGAGTTGTTAGAAAAAGAAGGTTTTTGGCCTCAAGAACTCTGAATGGGTTTGTCTGGGAAAATCCACATAGAAACCCTCTTACTCATAGCAAGTTGTCTACACTGCCTACAGACAAAAGAAGACTTCAATGGATAGTTCCTCTTGAACTTAGGAACAGGAGAAACAAACATTTGCTTTAGGTCTTGCATAACTTTGCTCTTATCCTGAAATGTCTTAAACAATTCTGCTGCAGCAGTGCCAAAAAGATTCTGGTTGTCTAAGGGAGAATCTAAAGGTTTGGCCTTAATGTCATCAGGTAAGGCCTGCAAACGCAACCAGCAATATCTCCTCATGACAGAACCAGATGCAGCTACCCTAGAACAGGCATCAGCTGTATCATAGCTGCATTTAGTGAAATTATAAGCTACCTGTTAGGCAGAACTCAGAAGAGAAAGTGCAGAAGTCTTAGTTTCTGCATCAGGCACATCAGTCAACCACCCCCAACTCCCCAAGCTGGGAGAGAAGAGCCAGGACATATCTAGCCATGTGGGTCTAATAATTAATGGCCCTAAAAGCTAAAGTAGTGAAGTAGCGAAGTATACAGTTTTCCCCATACCTCTTCACAGCATGGCTGTCTTATCAGAAGGTAAAAGCTTGGAAGAGGAAAGCAGTTTGGATGGCTAATCTGTGGACATGGAAACCACAACAGGATTAGATGAAGGACTTTTATGTAAGCATTTATGATTCTTGGGAACTTTATAAAACCTGTCTGGCTTCTTAGTGGACAGAGGTTGAGAGTCAGGAACCTAAGAAGCTATTGTAAATGTGCCCAAAAAGGGAGCTAAGACAGTAAGGACTGCAGAAAGTCTAGGTGAGTCCATTTGCAATAGTTCATAATATCTCTTTTGAACCTCTTAAACCTGGGAACAGTCCTAGTTAGAGTGTTCCATCATATGGACCACTGTCTCCCAGAAAGACAGTTCCTCAAAAGAAAAGTCAGGGGACAAAGGATCTTCTTCGCTGAACCCCAGGCCCAAAGGAGAGTGTATCTGTGAGGAATATACTAAGGAGTCTTCACCACAGTCCAGCTCATCATCACAGGAATCAGAATTCCTAAATATCTTAAATGGGATATAAAACCAGGGAGCAGCAGCAACAGGGAAAGGCAATCCATGTGGGGGTTTCAGAGCCATAAGGGCATTAAACACCCTTGAGTAAAGTCCTGCCACTCTTTGTCAGGATCCTTAGCCACACTAGCCATATGTTTGCTTTTCTGTTTCTTTTTTAAAGGAACATCTGCCTTAACAAATCTAGGAGGTTCAGACCCCTGCCTAGATTACATGAGGGTAACAGGCATCTCTTCCCTAACTAAAGTTTGGGGACTCCACCTAGGCCTTTCAGGTACAGTCAGCCATGTTTCCCCCTCTATGTCTGTACCGGACTTATGCACAGCCTCAGTGAATGTGCAAATAGGCAGCTCCATGTTGGCCTCTAACTGGGTCACGGCGGAGGGAACTGAAGGCGGCACCAGATGGTCCACAGGTTCTCATCCAATCCAGAGTGGAGACTGGACAGCAGCATGTTCAGTATGTACTTTCTTAACTTCTTTTATCAAAAGCTTCAGACGTTCATTTTCTAAATAAATTGAAAGGGACAACAGATTGCAGTGGAGTGTCATAGGGACATACACTTGCAAATATCACATGGAGAACAGTCTTGCTTAGCACCCAGACAAAAAGGTGCTTCTCGTGTCTATATTTATGGGGAATCTGCCTCCTACATTCACATTTTCTATCCTGGATGACAAGAAAATGAATTACAAGAAGGAAAAAAGAAAGGAAGGAACCCCAGTGGGGCAACCATCTTTAGAAGGCTCAGTAGAGGAACCATCTCTCTGAATGATGTACAGACTGAATTCAGAGGTAGTGTTCAGACTGGCAGCAAAGAGGTTTTGAGAATTAGGTGTTCGTACATCACATATGTACTTTACACTTTGCATGTAAGACATACATTTGATGTACAACACCAGGAAGGTGTAAAGGCTTTGGTATGCTGAATGGACATTAAGATATCCTTGTCAGGATATCCCAAGAGTAAAGAATACTGCAACAGTGATAAGAAAGGACATCAGCTATTACAATCACATAAGATCAGTGATAATGCAATGCAAAATGTGGTCATACTTCACTTAGCTTAAAGAGGGCAAGCCAGTGACAGGGAGTTTCATACCAAGTGATTTCAGGGAGAACCTACATGACTTACGAAACAAAGACTGGGACTGGGCCAAGAATGTACCATACAGGAAGAGACACACTGACGCAGAGACAGTGATCCTTACTAAGATTTTAAGCAAACAATAAATACGATGCCCACTCTAAAGGAATACAGAGAGGAGTAATGCATGCATATGGACAATTAGGAATATTTGCTCACTAATGGAAAAATAGTGACCATTTTTGTCCCAGCACCTGCTGACTGTCAAGCCATTCCCATTCCCAATCAGACTCTGTCCATTCATTCCTTACAAGGAACTATGTTCCAGTAGTAGTCAGGGTGACAACCATATGGGGAAGTTATCACATAAGCAGCTATGAGGGATGATTGTGCCTTTACTGGCTTCCTGGTAAATGAAAGTGTTTTGTACAGCTCCAGCCCCACCCTCTGAAGGGACTAGCTACCAAGTCCCACTGCACCTTCGCCCTTTGTGAATGCATACTCCTGTACACCTGATAATGAAACCTATCACCAAGGGTTGGCTTGGTGAGCCACAAACCCACCCCCCTAGGATTCTATTCGCAATGCTGGCTTCCTTGATGGGACTGTGGTAGTTTGTTACCCTGCTTATCAATCCCCCCCCCCACATGGGCATATTCATCTTACCTGCCAAGTGTTGCCAAGCACCTAAGGTGCTAATACAACTTGCGTTGCCAAGCTCACGTCAAGGATTTATTCTCCTGTGCCACCACACTAGATAAACAGTGACCATTCATAGGATGTATGGAGGTTTGAAGGTTGCAAGATGCACTGACCTGGACTTCACAATGTAAAGCAGCTGCAAGGAGAAGGCCAGAAAAAAATGAAATGTAGTTTTCCATAAATGGCAATGGTGGTACCACAGATACATATGAGTATATTTCAAATGGATGAATGCGTTACAATGACTGCTACAGAAGAATGTGCCATCATGTCCATGTCAGCATCTAGTGTATTTAAACTGAAGCTGTTTTTGTATTATTTCTGAAGATCAAAAAGTTATTGTTCTTGAAATGTTTTTGCAATACTTTGGAACTTTTCTACACCGGCCTTCACTGAAAATGGGCACCTACCCAGTCAGACTTTCCTAGTAATCAAACATCAGAAAATAAACAAATACATTTAAATAGATTTGGTACATTTTGTTGAAACTTGGCAAAATGACATTCTACTTCAGAGACGTGGTAATTAAAAAAAAACAGCAAATAGTATATCCTAGGTGAAATGAAAGCAAGCCAACACACTCCTATGCAACATCAAGAACTGCTATCTGCTCTTATAACCATAAACTCACTACACATTCATTCATATATTTATACAAAACAGCAGAATAGTGTATAACTCTAAACCTAACTACAAAAACTAGATAGAAAGTTACAGGCCAGTTTACAAATTAACTAGTTTCACAAAGTTTCTGGAAAGGATACAAAGCAAATGGTAAAGCATAATGGTAACTGGTATCTATCTACTAGCTTATCAAAGGAAAGCTGCATGAGGTACTCATAATAAGAACCTATCCAAGTCTCCATTATACTGGACTAAGAATAGCAAATGAAATGGCCTTAGTAATCCTGGAGGGGTAGTTTGCTTTGAAACAGGAAACCTAATTTCATGGAATGAAAATAAACGAAACATTGCTCAGACTTCCTTATACTTTTACCCTTGTCAAGGTAATAGCTACTGTGTCTATGTAGATACAAAGTATGAAAAATTTTCTCGCTACCATTCCGTGGAGAAATGGAAAAAGAAGGAAGATGTATAGTTTGATTCAGAGGCAAATCATGAATAACCTTGGGCATAAAAGAGGAATTGGAATGAAGAGGAAAAGGGGGGAGGGACTGCGATGAGTGCCTGAAGCTCAGAAACCATCTTGGCAGAAGTAAGGGCTACAAGCAACACAGTTTTCTAAGTACAGTGTTGTAAAGAACAAGAGGATGCAGGCTCAAAGGGAGGCTGAGTTAATTTTTCAAGAACAAAACTGAGGTCATAAAGAAGGAGGAACAGGCATTTTTGGAGGCCTAATATGAAGGCACCTTTCAAAAACAATTTAACTTCAAATATAGAAGTAAGTGATGGATTCAAAGACAGACAATCAGAAATGGCTGACAAATGACTTTAAGAGATTAGTATGCCAGGCCAGAATTGAGCAGCTCAAACAAGTAAGAAAGTACCATAGGAATACCCACAGCAAAAGGGTCTAGGTTATGAGTGTGACACCAAATAGAAAATGTCTTCAATTTAGCTACATAGAATTTTCCAGTAGTGGGTTTTCTGGCCTCCTGCAAAACCCAAAGCATGTCCTCAAAAGATTGTTATCTATAAGGAATCAAAACACTATCACCAAAAGAATCAGTTGTAAGGTGAATAAATGAGGGTGAATGAGAGATCCCATGTCCTGTGTGAGATAAATCCTGTGAAGTAAAGTGTGATGATTGTCCATGTCCAGATAAAATAAAAGGGGGAACCAGTTATGCCTGGCCCAGAAGGGAGTCACCAGCAAGATTTTGACTATGTCCCACAAGATTTTGTGCTGGGCTTTTGGCAAAAGAGGGGGGTAAGCATACAGAAATATCCCCTTCCAAGAAAAAGACATAGCATCCACTTTCCAAGCCATGGGACTTGGCACCCTGGAACATAACTGAGAAAGTTCTCTGAAGGGAGACAAAAAGATCTACTTGAAGAGTACCCACTCATGTAAAATGTCCAGAAAAACCTTCCTGTGATGCATCCATTCCTGAAGATCTGCTCTGGACTTGCTCAGATTGTCTGCCACTAGATTGTGCTCTGAGGGAATGTAAACTGTCTGCAGAGTTAGTTTATGGTTGATTGTAAAGTCCTGAACCTGAACAGCTAGCCTGCTAAGAAGGTAAGATTTTGTGCCCCTTTGCTTGTTTATGTACTACATTACCATGATGTTGTTTGTGCAAATTCTAAAAGGACCTGGAACCCAGAGACTTCAAAGATGGCTGCGCATTGATCAACAGCTTAACTTCAGTTCTCCCAGGGTGAAAACAGAAACTGAGGAAAAAGGCAGCTAGAGACATTGTCAGCTTAAGCAAAATTCAGTTACTGGCTAGTACGTGTACTGCCTGGATGCCTGTAAAGAAGTAACTAAGGCAGCATGAAATAAAATCAACTAGAAATGGTGAAGGGAAAATGCTAAATGGGAAGAATCCTGCATCTTTTCAGCAAAAAGCACTTCAAGCTGTAGCTTTGGTCCAAGACATAGCTTCTAGAAATCTAGAGGAAAAATTAAGTCAAATGTACTCAGAGCCAATTAAAATAAATGAAACACTGAATGCGTATATCAGCTTAAAAGGCTGGAAAAATGAAAGAAGCTTTAAACAGATATTCAGATAAGCTGAAAAAAACTGAAAAAAAAAAAAAAAATATATATATATATATATATATATATATATATATATATATATATATATATATATATTATGTCAAAATGAAGAAAAGGCTGACTGAGTATGAGACTGGTCAGGAAAAGATATTTCAAAAAATTGTAGAATTAAAGGATAAAGCATTCAGGGAGATTTTCTGCTGTACCAGGCAAATTAAAAGGAACAGACTGCATTAATTGAATGAAGGCACAAATACGCAACTAGAATAGTATTTCACAGCAGGAACTGTTAACTGAAAGGGCACACTGTGTGTGTGCTCCAAATATGGCCATGTGAAAGCAACCCTGCATCTTTATTAGTAAAGCTGCAAACCTACCAGCAGGAAGAGTTGATCCTGACAAAACTTTTCCAAAAGGACAAAGTATTAAAAGTAGTTGGCAGTAGAGTGTTTATGGAAAATGATTATTCACTGTACACCAGGCAGAAAAGAAACAAATGTATTCCTGTAATTAGGAAATGTCGAGAGACAGGTATGAGATTCAAGCTGTTCTATATAGTTGTCTTCAGAATATTTTTTCCTGGAGGATCAAATTAATTATTTGATGCACAAAAGGCTAAGAAGGAAGTGCAAAAGTGTGTCCAACAAAAAATGAGCCATCAAAAGGAAGGTGACTCTGCTTCTCATTCTTCTGATAATAAAGCACACAGAGAGACTTTGTCAGTGAAACCTTTTTCCACTGTTCCAAAGAAAAATGCTTGAAAGACAAAGAAAAGCACAGGAGTTGACCAGAAAACTCAGGAGCACTGTGAAAATGAACCAGAATCTGGAGTTGGGAGATGGAGACAAACAGGAAGACAACCAGGAACATGGAGATCACTGAATAAATATGACATTACAAAGCATCAGTTGCATTTATGAAATATGACTGTGTAAGAATAAGTAGAAAGATTGGGCTTTTGTTGACTTTGTTATACTTCTGAGCAAATGAAAAGCATTTGCCTCTCTTCATGTCATTAATGTTTGGAAGGACTCTGAGGGGATGGAGGAGGAAGAAAAAGGTAACTGCAAGTAAAACAACTTCTTTTCCTAACAGTATTTCTATGGAATTTTTCACAAATATAAATGATATATTTTATAGTAAAATATTTTTAGTTCTTCTTGTATGTGATAAAGTTGCTAAATTAAAATAGATGCCCCTTTTTCTTCCTCTTTCCTTTCTTTTGTTCTTTTTTTTGTATTAGGAAATGTTGGCATTACAGTGAAAAAGAGAAGAAAAGCTAGCCAAAAGCAGGTTTAAGTTAATAAACTGTAATACTGAGTTGTTGTGGTGGGGGTAGTGTGTAAAAGTACACAGGCCATAATATATGTAGAAATTATATGTTTCCTCTTACTAGGTGAATGTCTGGATTAAGACTCTTGCCTTAATCTAATAAATTTTAAGTGGAAACAAGTAAATATGAGAACACCAAATATAATTAAAAGTTTTCCTTTAGCAAAAAAAAAGTTTCAGCTTGTCATTCAGGGTGCAACAGAGGATTACATTTTTTTCTTTTTTTTTCTTTTAGTTTCCATGGAGGCAGCTGAAAATAGGGCAGTAAAAGACAGAAAACTGGTTTCTTCAAAAGTAATAGTAAATGATTTGGGAAAGTATGCAAGTAGTTTTCACACATGTGGGAAGGGGAATAATGATGAAAAGAAAACAGACACCTGTTGTGTCTTTCGGCTTTTCCTGGTTAGGGGTCGCCACAGCGGAACTCCAGTCTGCTAATGATTGGCAGTAGATTTTTACGTGCCGAGTTGCCAGCCCTGATGCACAACCTTCAACGAAGGTACGCCCATTCATGCATGTCTCCACACAGAAGACGCTCTAGCTGAGAATCAAACAGGACGTCTTACTGTGAGGCGACAACGCTATTGCAGCAGCACCACCAATTAGTATAAATAGAAGCACAAACAATAACATACATCTTAGCATGGACAACTTCAAATTCAAGTTAATTACAGCTTCTGTTAGCAGCTATCTGTCACAAATGTTCCTATTAGGAAGGTTAAACTTCATTTAAGATGTACCTGATTGCGTGTGTTTGCACTAAGATAACAGCCTATGGGGGTGTTCTGGGGGAATGTGTTTTATTGAAGGTTTTTATTAAAACAAAAAGCCTTGTAAAATGTGACATAGGTTCCGATGTTGATAAAAAAACTCTAAAGGATTAACCTGCCAAACATTAATGGGTATGTGTATCACAAAAGCTGGAAACAGACATTTAAAAAAGCCATCAAATGTAACAGGTGGGAATAATATCTTCTTACCATAATGGCAGCACTTTCCATACTATCTTGGAATGTGAATGGTCTCACAGATATAGACAAAAAGGAAAGAATACTTAATTATATTAAAACATGTAGAGTGCAAATAGCACTGCTATGGTAGACACATTTGGAAAGAAATGAGTATGTGAATTTCATAAAGAAAGGATTTCAGGATGGATGTTCTGTAGAATATCAGGAACAAAGGAAAAGTGGAATACCTATATTAATTGCTAGTGGACTTCAATATTGATAAAATGGGAAACCTATAACAATGGCAGATTTGTAGCAGTAAGAGGCTACTGGCAATGCACGTGGATTACACTGGCATGCATTTATATTCCACCTAACACTGCTATTTTGGAGTTTAAAACAATTTTAGGAGACATAATTAGCTTTCAGCAGAGAATATTACTTATAGGTGGAGACTAGAACTTAATTTGCAAAATGGGAATGTATCCTGGGGCCTGGAAGAGAAAATATAATAAAATGGTAGATTTTTGAAGAAATTTATGAAAATATTTGGTATGAAAGACATGAATTCATTAGTAGGAACTCAGAGAGAATTTACATATTATTCCCCAGGGTGCAATAACTGGACTAGACTTGATAGGAATTATATTCACAGGAACTACTAAGATAAAATACAGGGTAATTGGAATAAAGATGAGACAATAGCACTTCCCCCCTACCTGTTCAAAAGAGGAATTTAAGGAATGGGTAGAGGAAGTTATCCAGCAGTTATTAGGGAAGACAGAAAGTACTCCAGAAGTTATAGGTATTAAGTGGGATAAAAATGAAAGTGGAGTTTAAAAATAGGGTAGAAATAAAAGAAAAACAGACCTGCTTAAGAAGTAATAAGAATTATTTAGAGATGTGACAATGGTTACAAGGATTACAAAATAAAGGTAATCTCACAGAACAAGAATAGGCACAATTGCATAGTGCTATAAAGAAAATAATGGAGTATCTGGATAATATGCAGGAGTTTAGAAAGATTGTTACTAAGCTACTATTTTTTGATAATAATAATTCCAGGGCACAAAAAGTTTTGGCACTATTACTTAGGCAACAGCAAGTACAAAAGGTTGTTGCCAAACTTAGGAAGCCTATAACAAGAAAAATAACCAGAGATCCTGTACATGTATTAGAGATGTTTTGGAAATTTTATGAATATTTATATAAAGCAGAGAAGTGGGGAAATGAAAAAGCAAAAAGTAGAAATATTTATGGAAGATTTAAATATAAGGTTAAAGGTAGATGAGGCTCAAAAAAATAAGTTAAGTACTCACCATGGGGATCCATCTGTGTTGTCCATTTTCATTCTTCCTTAACATGCCGGTTCAAATCTGATCCTCAGATCCAACTTGGCTGCTTTTTACGTTGGATACTGCAAACTCTCAAGCTCCTTGGTTACCCTTAATGCTCTAGTCCACTCCATACCTCAGATCTTCTTTACTGCCCTTTATTGCTAAATAACAATGCAACAAATAATGGTTATATGAGAAACCACTCTCTGGAACTCAAAAACAGGAACTTTGGTTCACATAGCATCTTTTCTTTCTTCCAGAAGTCATAAACAAAAAGTAGGGGGTTGGAGGGAGGGGAGATGAGGAAGAATAAAAATGTACAACACAGATAGAATGTTATGGTGAGTACATAGCTTCTTTATCTGATGTTGTCAATTTTCATTTGTTCCTCAACATGTGGGACAGAATCCCCAGTTACCAGAATCTTGTTTGGACTCTAAGAAAGGATATTCCTGAGTACCGTTAAGCCAAAGGCTGCTCTTCCCCTAGAGATCAGATCAACTTTGTAATGAGTAATAAAAGTATGGGGATTAGCCCAAGTAGCTGCAGCACAAATATTGCCCATGGATGATCTGGATACAAATAGTGAAGAGGTTGCCATGGACCTTGATGAATGAACCCTCAAGGTTTTTGACAAAGATAAAACCAATTTGTTGTAGAAAAAGGTAATGCAATCAGTTAGCCACTTAGCTAAAGTTACTTTGTAACTGGCTTTCCCAATCTTGATTCTGAAATAGAGACAAATAATTGATCTGACTTTCTGAATTTTTAAGTTTTGTGCAGATAGAAATATAATTGCAAGTGTAAAATGTTTTCCTCTTTGTTCGAGAAATTTGTAAAGAAAACTATGAGACTGATAGCTTGATTAATGTTGGATCCTGACAACACTGTAGGAAGAAAGGATGGACTGGTTAATAAGAACATGCTATCTTTATGAAAAATTAAATAGGGAGATTTAGAAGATAAGGCTTGAAGTTCTGAAACTCTCCTATCTGATGTTATGGCTACCAAAAGTATAGTTTTCCAAGTCAAAAATTTTAATTCACACCTTGCAGATGGTTCAAATGGTGATTGAGTCAGGGCTTCTAACATTAAATTCAAATCCCACAGTGGAGTAGGATCTTTAAAGGGGTGGTTTCAGTAAAACTGTTCCTTTTATAAAAGCATTACAAAGTTGTGAGGAAGCTACGGTAGAATTGTCAACTCCTGTATGAACATTAGAAATGGCAGCTAATTGGACTTTAACTGTTGAGGAATTAGCCCCTTCATTAAAAATAGCAGCCAAATATTCAAGAACTTTGGTTACTGGCACTACTAAAAATGGGTTGATGCCTTTCTGTTGTGCCCAAAAAAACAAATCTTTTCCATTTACTTTTGTAAATCTTCCTAGTGGAAGCTTTGTGGGAAGACAATAGAATGTGACGGACAAGGGAGGAGAGCCTGGGTTGCCTAACTATCAATGGAATTGGAGAAACCATGTGGTCAACTTTAGGCCCAAAATTTCTGGGTGAATCATGTCTGTCGGGTGAGACAGAAGGTCTGGGAATGGATCCAGGATGCTTTTGTTTCTATGACACTGATATGCGTCTTGGCCTCTTCTGGGGACCAGATGCCTTGGACCGTCTTTCCCAAGAAGGGCCCCCCACCACCCAAATTGGGATGCGTCTGTGGCCACTATGGCCTTGGGCTGTGGAAGTATGAAAGGGCAGCCTTGTAAAATCTGTTCTGAGCAAATCCATCACCTGAGTTACCTTTTGCATGCCTAAGTTATTTTGATCTGGGTGGACAATGGCTGGTACAGGATGGGCCTTTGAGTCGCCAGGGTCCATTCAAGAATTCTCATATGGTATCTTGCCAATGGAACCAGAATTATGGCAGCAGAAATTGACCCTAAAGTCTGTAGAATAAGTCAGGCTGACAGTGAGGAATTTTGAATTATCTTTTTTACTTGAAATCGAATAGTTTGTACCCTTGGCAGGGGAAGGAAGGCTGTCACTAATACAGTATTGAATAAGGCTCCTATGAATTCTAGTACTTGAGCTTATTCTGGCTGAGATTTGTTGAGACTGATGGCAATGCCTAGGTGAGAGCACAACTGGAGCACATAATCTCTTGCCTTGATCCTTTCCTGTAACTAGTCTAGTCCAGATACAGATTTGCTGTATCCAGGACTGTCTGTAAACTTCTGAGCCCCCCAAGCTTTTTTGTGTTTGAGGGAAGCCTTTTAGCTTATCAGTGGGAGTGATAAGCACTAGGTAGCCTATCTACCACAGGAAGAGTGGTTTCTGGCCCAAACAATTGTAGTTTATTGGCAGTTTGGGCAGTTTTTCCATCCCTTTCAACCTTCTGGTTTAAAAGCCTACATTTGTTTCCTGCCTTTCCTGTAACTAGTCTAGTCCAGATACATATTTGCTGTATGCAGGACTGTTTGTAAGCTTCTGAGCCTCCCAAGCCTTTCTGTGTTGGAGGGAAGCCTTCTAGTTTATCATTGGAAGTGGTAAGCACTAGGTAGCCTATCTAACACAAGAGGAGTGGTTTCTGGTCCAGAAATTGTAGTTTATTGGCAGTTTGGGCAGTTTTTCCATCCCTTTCAACTTTCTGGTTTAAAAGCCCATTTTTGCATGGGTGCAGTGGCGCCAGGCTAAGGTAAACTTTTACTGGTGCCAGAAAGTCTGCACTTCAGTTTTTCCCTTAGATTTTGCTAGTTCTTTCTCTCTTCCACTTCAAATAGTCTAATTGCTTTGCACTTAAACAGGTTTTTGTAGGTATTATTGTAGCACATCAAAGTGCCATCAGCACTAGTCGTTCTTGATGGAAATAGTTCCAGTACTTAGCAATTATGACCAACCCTCCTGGTATTATTAAAGGGCAGTTCCCTGTGCTTTCTCCTATAAACCTGGTGCACTTGGGCATTCTGAGGCAGTGTAGCAACTGCCTCATGTACACAGACAACCCTCTCCTCTTACCTCCCAACACTCAGACTTATGAGAGATGCACTTATATCACCAAATTCAAAGCTTTGCATTCACCAGCCAAGACCGGACTAGCTGGTCAAGAGGAGAAGGTCAGCACCTGCACCACACCACATGGAACACATAGCCCTTCAGAACACCCACTATCACAGATCTCACATAAAAACACAAACCACACACCTACCTTCACGGATGCTCTCAACAGAAATTTACCCAGCCACCAGAGATCTCCAGGACAGAAACACACTTGACCACCACAACACAGCACAAACCACAGGAAACATAGCTCACCTACACAGTGTGCTCCTCAACCTAAGCCCCTAAGGCTAAACACCTTGCCCAATACACTAATCATAGGTGACTCAATGGTGAAGCACATAGATATCCCACTCACTAGGTTCAATAAGGAGAAGGTAACAGTCAGCTGTCTATCAAGTGCCAGAATCTGACACATAACACATGCACTCATGTCACTCCACAACAAGCACAAGTATGACTCTGTCATTGTCCATGTGGGTGTGAATATCCTGAGAGGCACCTCCCTGGACTACATGAAAAGAGACATGATGGAGTTCTCGGATTATGTGGCCCAGGCAGATATGACACTAGCCCTGAGCGGTATCCTACCATCACCCAGAATGATACCACAGTACAAACAAAAAATGATTGACTTTAACAAAGTTTCAGGTGTCATTCTAAGGGGATCCAGTATCTGTCTGCTTGGGATGACATGATTGACAGACCTCAATGCTTTGCCAGAGATGGTCTGCATCTGTCAACCCTAGGTTTCCGAGTACAGGCTAAGGCTCTTGCCACCCCTATAGTGCCTTTTTAGGTGTTGTTCCAAAGACCAAATTAGCACCCTAACAGCTATAAATAAATGTAATCTGAGGTCATGCTGCTCAATGCTAGAAGTCTAAATGTCAAGATGCACTCACTCAAAGTATTACTTAAAATGGAGAACATCGACATTTGTGCTGTAACGGAGACCTGGTTTAAAGCTGCAGAAAGCATCCCTGCGCTACTAGGCTATAACTGATTCCACAACTTTCAGCCCTGAAACATGGACCAAAGCTCCAAAGGTGGTGGTGTCTCCATATTCATAAAGGATATGCACACCTCCAGACTAGTAGCATAGCGTAACGCATCTGAGATACTTCAGGTACAACTAACATTGGGTAAGACTGTGATCCAGGTCATAGCCTGCTATAGGTCCCCAACCATGTCCCTAGACTCTCACTCCACATTCCTAAGCACCCTGGAATCTATCAAGGTCCAACCCAACAGTCTCTTACTAGGAGACTTCAACTACCCCTCCATCAACTGGGAAAACTACTCAAGCACCAATATACTGCCCCAAAGCTTCCTGGAATTCATCAGTTCCAATGGTGTGGACCAGCTTATTCTGACCCCCACTAGAGAAAGCAACATCCTTGACCTATTTATTACTAAAATGGGCAACCGTTGCTCTACACCAAAAGTCAATCCCCCCCTGGTCAGAGCCGACCACAAACTAATCACCATGGAATTCCACATCGCACCCACACCCACTACAAAGGTAACCACCTTGAAAAGCTTCTCCAAAGCTGACTTTGGACTCCTAAAAACAGATGTGCCTAACTTTACGGCACCCATGCCAATGGAAAATAGCTGTATGACTGCCGAATCATGCACCAATGCAGTGTACGAACATATACACAAATCCATGGAACTAGCCATACCCAACAGAACCAAGGCGCACTCCTCCAAAAATGGAAGCCAATCTGTTGGTCCCCTGACATTAATAAACTCTACAACAGAAGGAAGAAACTGTTGCAGAAAAAGGTGAAGTCCTAAGACTGGAAAAACTCCCTTATTAGGCTCAAGAAAAAGTTGAGATCCCTCATCAAATCCTCTAAAGCCAGCTATGAAGGCAGAATTGCAGCAGACACTAAAAACAATCACAAAGCCTTCTATAGCTATATCAAAACCTCCACAACAATACCCAGATTTGCTCTGCGTTACTGCATAATGGTACCTCCTATACTGAGCCAACAGATATTGCCAACATACTGGCCGACAGATTCAGTGCCAACTTTACCCCTCTCTCCCCCCCTAAAGGACCAATCACAATACTGGAAGAATGCCAGGCACCCAGCATTACTGCAGCACAGGCAGTGTTGTGCTAGTTACTTATAAAAGTAATAAGTTACTATTACTAGTTACTTTTAAGTGAAAGTAATATTATTACTTTTCTAAAAAAGTAATATATTACTATTACTAGTTACTAACTAAAGTAACTAGTTAATTTTGAGTTACTTTTACATAAGTATAGTTTATCAATTCTCATATTCAGATTTACTGAAACAGTACTTGTGTGTGAGGAATACATGCTTACTGCACATGAATACGGCTGCATTAAAGTTGTATACACAGTGTTACAATAACGATGAATAGCATTTTACAGTTTACAAAGTACCACAGTCTAGTCCTTATAATCAGTCACAATTTAATACTTAAACCAAAGTTCATACAGCCAGCAACACAAGACCTATAACAAGTTACAACCCATCAAATTTTCAACAACATACATTAAGCAAATCTGCTAAAACTAATGCTGAAGACTCAAAAATGTTTACAGAAAATGTCTTATAGGTCTAACAAAGTCAACCAAAATATCACAAGTGAGCCAGCAACCGTCACTCTCAAGCAACCTTAAAATAATCAAAGAAATACATTAAAGTATGAACAACTCAATTTTCATGTGTTATACTTTATGTTTTCCCTTAGAGTTTGAGTTTTAAAAAAGAAGATACAAATAAATTCCCTCTCTCCCCAACCTGAGAATAAGTCAAACCAAACAAGTCAAATAGCTAAACTGGCAACACTTCTTCACACTCACTCAGTCAGTTTACAACAAACTGCATATTCTCTCTCCAACCTCTCTCTCACACAGTCTCTTCAGATTTCATATATGCATTCACTCACGCTTCCTTTCTCCGATCTCTCACACACACACATTTTACAGCAGAATGCAAAAACACTAATAGACATCTGCTAAACAAAGCAATGCTGTCTCACAATGAAAATAGACTTGGCATTAAAATTTCTCTGCCCTTGAAACTCACATTCATTGAAACAGCATTGAAACTCACACCACATCCAAAGAAAATGCATCTGGCCAGTGGTGGATAAAGATTACCTTTGGGCTGTTTTTAAATCATTGGCCCCTTGCACACAAAACAAAAAACATACATGTGTTCTTTTCTTTGATACACCTTCCTGATGGTATTAAATTATATTCCTTGTATAATACAGCACACTTGTTAGACACCGTGCATTATAAATTTCTTCTTTGAACATTTTTCCAGTAGGCTGTACTGTAAGTAATGAAACAAAATACATGAACTAATAATGACAAAACTGCCCGATTCAGAACATTTCCATCATAAAAGTTGACTTTCACACCCACACTAGAAATAGAATGAAGTAGTGTAAGCCATAGGCATCTTGCACAGCTTCTCGCACTTATTTTCAATTTCAGGTTTATTTTTTTTGGGGGGGGGGACAAGAGGCCAAAACCCAGGGACACATTTTAAACATTGCTTGTATAATTTTGGAAAGTTGCTAGAATAAAATGTTGTGTTACCACCATGCATTTCACTGGCAAGTCTTGAACCCAGGACCCTGTGCACTACAGTCAGAGCAACATACCACTATTCCAAATCAGCAGTTTCCTGAAAGATGGGAAGACTGAAACTTAAATGGCTATCATTAAGTGAAGTCAGTTCTCACTTCTCACCATAGCTCCCAACCTCTTAGCACAAAAAACCTGGACAAAGCCAATAATGCAGGAATACAAATTCAGTTCTCACTTCTCACCATAGTTCTCAATTTATAGCACAAAAATCCTGGACAAAGCCAATAATGGAGGAATACAGCCCCAAAAATAGGGACAAATTTCAAATACTGATCATATAAACTTAGAAAATTGCTAGAATAAAAGGTTTTGTGTTACCATTTATTTTCTGAAGAATATGAAGTCTGAAATTCAAATGCCTGTCATTATTTAATGAATTCAACACACACACATGCACATGCGTGTGTATTTATCACATGGTAATCAAAATGAATGCAGCTACTGAAAAAATGTTAGGGACAATTTTTGGTAGTTATCACTATACCTTTTTAAGACATTCAACCACTGAATTTACAAGCCAGGTTATCTGTTTATTTACAGACTATGGTAGCAATAAGAAAGCATCCACAATTGCTTCTTACCAAGAATCTCAAGAACCTTGTAATCCTTTGTGCAGGCTCATTCCTGGGGGAATGAAGAGTATGTGTCTTACTCATGAAGTTGTAATAAAAATCTAATTAAAAAGCACTAAGACATCCTATATGGTATAGTTAGTGGTCCTGTGGAAATACACTTATCTGAGCTTTTGATAATCATTGTGCAGTAATATTCATTACAGTATTTGGAAGTAAATGAAGAAAGGTAAAAAAAAGAAATCAGAAAGGCTGGCTGCTGCAGTGACCCCTATGTCTGGCAACAGTATGTTGGCCTTTCCTGAAGGGCTAGCTGATGAGTGCAAGACTGTGGACTGGGTTTGTAACACAGAAGGAGGGAGGGAGGGAGGGAAGTCAAAAGGCACAAAAAGTAATGCTGTCATGTGAAGTACAGGTCGAAAATCTGTAGCTCTGTGGTCAGCAGCAGACCCTAACATCCTCTGTGTCACACACAGCCATATACAGACACACACACATTTATGCACATTCACACACGTGAAAACATAGACACACTCTCACATTTGCAGTCTTGTGTATATTAGTACTTTCTATATCAACATGAATTTATAGGCCCTGTGAATTTTCAGCATATAGTTCTGAGATACAGACAAACTTTCTGTTTCACATGGCTCTGTATACTCTGAGACTTGTCAGCACAAAGTTATGAGACACACACACATGCACACATATACACAAGCAAAGCACAGACAATCATACAGATGTGGATTATCTCAGTACAATACTACCTTGCCACAAATTATCTATATAGAGGATCATTTCTGATACAGCTCTGTTCAAAGGCTTTGGATGTTATGTGCTGCAATCCTATGATCTGGGTAAAATCAGAAAATATGCTGCATAAAGTTACATGTGCCAAGCTGAAACTAAACATCCCCACAGGAAATACATATGCTTTCAATACACACACATAAACACACCTCTTCCCTGAACATAATTCAGAAAAAAATAAGGTTTCCTTACTGCAATTTCATTATTCAGTTAAATAATCCTTCTTGGTTGGAGTCTGCAGTTTCATTCAGTTAAATAATCCCTTCCCATTTGGAGTGCCGTTCCTGCTCACAGAGCATTAGAACAGCCGGAAATACGTGCACAACGTGAGCTCCTTGAGCTCAATTCTGATAGGTTGGTAGCCCTGATGGAGCTGATGTCATCGCGCACGTGATGACATCAGCGCACAAAGCGCGAAAAATAAAAAAAGAGAAAAAAATCGGAACTGAAGGGGTGCCACTCAAGAATTGTGGCACCCCTTCATTTGGACCCAAAAAAACAAGTAACGCAAAAAGTAATGCACATTTGCTATTACTGCATTACTATATTGAAAAGTAATGCCTAGTATTACTAATTACTAAAAAAATGTAATATGTTACAGTAATGAGTTACTTTTGTAACGCGTTACTCCCATCACTGAGTGCAGGTTAAAGCTGCATTGTTCAAGGCCAAGAATACAGCTTCCATGGGACCAGATAATATCCCTGGCTGTGTTCTACATGAACTGGCACCACATCTGTGTGCCCTGTTCAGTCACAGCCTCACCTCAGGCTTTGTCCCTACCAAATGGCGCACTGCTACAGTCATCCCTCTCCATAAAGGGGGAGTGATTACAGACCCTGGGAATTATCACCCCATTAGCCTGCTGAGTCTGATATGCAAAGCTATGGCACACATCATCATCATGGACCTGATTAACAAAGATATAGAAAATCTCCAAACTCTAGACCCCAGGCAATTTGGCTTTGTGAAAGGTAGATCACGCCTGCTCAACCTGGTTGACTTCTTTGAGTCAGTCACCAGGGTTACGGACGAAGGTAAGACAGTGCATATAGCCTACCTCAATCTGGCCAAGGTCTTTGATACCATTTTTCACTCAGGAATTATTGATAAAATCACCAAACTAGGCATCAACCCCAATATCACTAGGTGGGTTGCAAATTGGCTCAGAGATAGAACACACAGTATGAAAGCAGCAGACTCCAAGTCAGATTGCCGAACAGTCACGAGTGGAGTCCCACAGGCTTTGGTCCTGGGTCCTATCCTGCTCAGCATCTACTTCTCAGAAGTCCAGGCCAACACAAAGGAACTCTGGCTGACCAAGTTTGCAGACAACTGCAAACTGGGAGCCATTATTAACTCCCCAAGTGATGCAGACATCCTACATAAAGGCCTCACTGAGACCAATGACTAGTGTTGAAACCATGGCCTTAAGCTTAACACCAAAAAATGCGCCATCATACCCCTTTGGTAAAAACTCAGTTCCCACTAATTACCACATCGATGAGAGCCCACTGAAGGTGTTATAAGAGATCTGGGGACGCAGGTTGACAGCAACCTTTCCTTCAACCACCACATTGCCACTGTGGTCAGAAAGTCCCTCTATGTGGCACATCTCATTACCAAGTGTTTTGCATCTGGGAAGAAAGAGGTCATCATCTCTCTACTCTTCCCTCATTAGACCAATAATCGAGTATAATGCCCCTTTTGGCATGTACCTTACTAGACAGCTGCAACAGCTGGAGAGGCCATAGAAGTACCTCATGAAGAGGATCCTAGGTGTTAAACACATGTCCTACATGGACAGACTCAAAAGACTTCAGCTATTATCTGTCTCATATTGCCTACTTAGAGGCGATCTCTGCTTGACTTACAAAGCCATGTCTGACCCAGCTCTGTTAGAAATGCTACATCTAAAGAAATCCCAATCACTCTGCACCACATGCTGCAGAGACCTCAACCTCATTACCACAATCAACAGAACATGCTGGAGGGACAGGTTCCTCACCCAGAGACTGCCCATGCTCTGAAATAGACTTCCCATACATGTCAAGCAGAGCACCTTGCTGTCCCTCTTCAAGAGAAATCTTGATGAGTGGATGGGTAATAGCATGTTCACCCCAGGGATCACTCCAGGGGCTCTATTTGATTGAGACACTGGGAACTAATGTTGGGCGGCACGATGCCAGGGCACTTTTATGGGCTAGTCGTGTAAAGCCTCCAGGGCCATTAGCCTAGTACATACCTATGAACCTATGAACAGTTGCCTGGTTGGAGCAGTTATGAGACAGTCATCCAGGTAAGGAAACACTCAGAATCCATGCAGTCTCAAGCAAGCTGTTACTACTGCCATGCATTGGGTGAATACCATGAGAGCTGTAGTGATGCCAAAAGGCAGAGGTCTGAACTGGTAATGACTGGTTCCCAGCTGGAAATGTAGATATCTTCCTGATCTCCTGTTCAGTTTATGTACAAGTACGCATCCTGAAGATCTACTGAGCACATCCAGTCGTCCTGAAGCAGAAATGGCAAAACAGAATGAACTGTGACCATCCGGAACTTCATGTATTGTACCGATTTGTTCAGAATGCTGAGATCCAAAATTGGTCTCCAGTCCCCTGTTTTCTTTGGCACTTAAAAGAATCTTGAGTAGGTTCCAGATTCTCTCTGGTCGGGGAGAGCTTGGGATGAGTCTTTTTCCTAGCAGCATTTGTATTCCTTGTGCTGCTTCTGTCATATGACTGGCTGAAACATTGGGAATTTTGTTTAATCTTAATGGAGGATGGGAAAAAGATATTATATAACCTCTGAAATAATCTTCTGCATCCAGGTATCTGTAGTGATGTCTAGCCAGACTGACTGGTGCAGGGATAAGCAACCCCCGACAGCTCCTGAGGTGGGCAATTGGGCCTCCTTTCAGTAGACCTGGTAGGATCTGTCTCAAAAGAAATCCCTCAATCCTTGATTCTGTATGTCTCCTCTGCCATGTGGACAGTGTCTTCTGTTCGAATTCCCCCCTCTGCCCTTCGGGGAACTCTCTCCACATGTATCATGGAAAGGACCCTGGGATTTTCTGAAACACATTTTCCCACCACCTTGTTGATTCCTAGAGAAGGTTCTTTGAGGGGTCAAAAAATGTACGCCCACTGCAGACAGGATCTTACCATCTTGTTCACATCTGGATAGTGCGCCCTTCACTTTGGGACCAAACAACGAACTTCCATCAAAAGGAACATTGATGAAGGAAGACTTAAAGGGCTCAGTGAAATCACACAAGCACATCCAGGCATGTCTCCTAATGGAAATGCCTGAACCCATTGTCCTTGCATTATCTTCAGCTGCATGTGTAATGAGCTTCATGGATGAATTTGAGATGGACTGTAGGATAGACAGCTATGAGGCAATGGAAGTCTGTGTCTCAGGAGTTATTGATCCTGAGAGGGTAAACCCAACAGAAGATGCAAGGATGGCTTCCCACTGCAAAATTAAACAGATGAGGGGGACTTTGAGAGTTCTTTAATCAAATATCGCTGAAGCCTAATGAATTGCACCAAATAATTCAGCAACCTAAGTGTGAAAGACAATGAAGCATAAACACACTTCCCAAATCTGTCCAATGCCCTAGACTCCCCTGTTGGGGGGGGGGGGTAAATAGATGAATTCTGCTCCAAGAGTTCTTTCTTTGTAGCTGCCACAACAACCATGGCATCTACTGGTACTCCTTTGCTCCAGAACTCTCCTCCCTTCAGTGGTGCCAGGATCATATCTGGTCTTTTAGGGATTGAGTCAACAGAATCATGTTTCTTCTGAGAGATCAAATCACTTAGCTCATCAGTGGGTGGAGTCAACCAGGAAGTAGATAGGTCAGACACAAATGCCTCCAGGAATACTGATTCCTCTTAGGAAGGGTTATTGGTAGACCAACCACCCCTTTGCTTAAGGATCTCCAAAATGTCTCCAAAGGAGACGTTGTCAGGTGGTGATATTGGGGACACTTCAACTTCATCAAACTTGGTATCTTCATTGACCAACTCCTGAGGGGAGTCTAAGTGCCTCCTCTTGCAATTTCTCTTCTAGGGACTTCAGTGGGATGATCCGGAGAAGTATCAGAAGATATAAGGATATAAGTATACCCTGCTGGGTAGCCTGGAGATTTTGGGCTGGCTGTCTCTGTGGAGTACAGTGTTGAGGTTCAAGGCACAAAGGCATATGGGATACAGAAGGAAGATCTGATGGGGGAATCATCTGTCCTCTAGAAGAGAACACTCTGTATACCACCTCAAAAGCAGAATGCCCCAGGGAGAAGGATAACGACAGAGCCAAGAACACATGCTTCCAGACCGTCAGCTCCCTCTGATCTGAAAGCAGTCCACTCTAGGCAGAAGTCAGAGCCAAGCTGTTCAATGCCAAGGCTCCAAGGGGCAGAGATGGCTCCGCAGCTTCAGAGTCAACTAAAACACCTCTGATCCAGCAATGATATTTTGGCTCTGAGAGCCATCCGGCTTCAGCACACTTGGAGCCGGTCCATTCAGAGAAGGTATCAAAGCTAAAGATATGACAATCTTTGGATCCCATACAGATGGTCCCAGAAAACTCAGATCCCAGCTCCCCAAAGCTGAAGGACAGATTGGAGAAGGAGCCAAGATGGGTGGAATAATACTGGTAAAGATCTCCGGACCCAAAGGGGTAGGAGCCAGGAGAACTCCCATCTGAATCTATGCCAGCAGAAATTTCCTCATCATTCTATCCACATCTGACTCTGTAGAACTTCTGTAAGAATGGGAAGAACAGGTCACAAAAGTAGACCTAGAGTGATGGCGGGGATGGTAACAGAGAGGGAACAAGGTCTAGAAAAGATGCATACCAGGTCTGGGAGACCTGTTTAGCCTTTGAATTAACTGGATCTGATGAGGTAGACCTTGTATCTGAAACAGTTGGATTTGAGGATTTTGTCTTCAGATCTGACCATTTCATGATTTTCTAGGCTGGCTCTGTGGTCAGATTGGAAGGAGGAATGGAGGATCCAGAAAGCTCTGTCTGGCACTTTCTGGACTGTTTTTGTCTGCCTTGGAGGGTTGACCTCCAGCCAGTGACAAAAAAAAAAAGATGTTGGAAGAAATCCTTTCAATATCAATTTGTTTTTACGATCAATCAATGCCCTGTGGTTAAAGGCTTTGCAGATGTCACAGGACATCTTCAAGTGTGCAGGACCTAAACAATACACACAGGAGTCATGGGCATAAGGCAGAGGGATCTTATGCCCACACTCTCTGCATTTCTTGAAACCTGTAGGTTTTTCATCCATTTCAAACACTAAGTACTATACAGAAAAAAAAGGCAGAAGTGTTTTTTTTTTAATAGAAAGTCAGAAAAATTACCAACAATGGTAATATAAGTGTTACAGTATAGGTAAAAGAGAAAGAATGCAAAAAATACCAATAATAGTAACTAAGTTATGCTGAAGAAGTACAGGATAAGGGAGGTAAACAAAAATAATTAGAAAGAAATTTAAAGATAGCCAAAAGGGAAGAAAAATTATTTCACTTATCTCTTATGAATACACTAATGCACGAGAGCGGACAGTGACCATGTCCATACGAGAAGGCGGCAAACAAGATCTGAGGTATGGAGGGGGACTAGAGCATTATGGGTAAGGGAGAAACTCGAGAGTTTGCAGTAGCCAGAGATGTAAAAAGCAGCCAAGTCAGATCCGTGAATCAGATCTGAAACCACACGTTGAAGAATGACAACATCAAATCTAACAGTTAAGACAAGAGGAGATGAGATAAAAATAGTGACACACAACCAATCTACAGGAAAGTCACCAAGAATATGCATTCCAGTGGAAGTCTGAAAGATGGAAGGAAGAAAGTTATAAAGATCTGGAAGGTTTTGTTTACCAGTTTTTATTAAAAGGAGGGGAGGCACTAACATCCTGAAAAAGCTGTTGTGGCTGTAATACCTAAAGATGGTAAATACCCCTCAGAACTAGCTTCGTATATGCCTTTTCAATTGTAAACAATGACTATAAAGTTTTTATGCTTACAATGGGTAAAAGAATGGCAAAGGTGATGCCTAAAGTGATAGATATGTACCACTGTGGTTTTGTGAAGGGCAGACAAACATTTCACAACTTTAATAGAACAAAGGTAATTCAGAGGCAAGTAGAATGTAGGAAAATACCACAGTTATTAGTGGGTCTTCATGCAGATAAAGCATTCAACAGAGTAAGCTGGGATTTTATGCATAGGGCAATGAAAGCATTTGCATTTCCTGATACAATACAAAGGTTAATTAGAAGGACATATGAGGGATCGGAGGGAAAAATGAAAAGGGGGATTTCTCTCTGATAAGTTATGGCTGAATGTCAACCAGAGGAGATGATGTGGATAGCAATTAATAAAGAGTTGAAGGATTGTATCTGGGAGATGAAGAGGTCAAGAGTCACGCAGGATAAGTTGAAATTTCCAATAGAACAAGGTGGTTTGGGATTACTTGATTTGAAAGGGTATTTCAGCACTGTACAAATAAAGCTCTTATACACTGCACAAGCAGAAAGGTACAATTCAAAGTGGAATGGGATGATGAAGAAATGGAGGAAGCTCAAGAAATAAGGAGAGACTGGGATTTTGGAAACAGATCCTTAAGGACTATAACAATAATCATACAAAAAATTATATTCATACAGTAGGAGAAAGTATTTTAATAACTAAGTTAACTTGGAAAGGAGAAAGGGAGATTCTGCCATTAGAGATACAGAGAATAAGCAAGAGGGGGGCTGGAATTTACTGGAGAAAAGCTGGCAAAGGAGCCAAGGTACTGGGAGCAAATAATGAGACAGGGAAAGGTAATAGAATGGGAAGATGGGAAAAATACATTTGGACTATAGACTAGAGACAGCTTTTTTCCTATCAAGGATTGATATCAGAGTACAGGCAGAGAGAAAGAAATAGGGGGATCCTAAGTTAAAGACCAGAACTGCACTAGTACAGCTTTTAGTAGAATCTAGAACAGAAGCTGTTGTTTAAAAAGGGATAACTACCTGTAGTAGATATTAGCAAAAAACTATTCATGATAACTATAGGAATTAGAGGAGTTAAGAAAGGCTTGGGAAAAAATATTGGATAAGCAACTCACAAATAAACTAGGGGAGAACATATGTATGGCTCCCAAATATGCAACAAAGTCTAGAAGACTTAGGATTTTTGACTGGAAGTGTTTGCATAGGTATTTGTATACCCCAAGCAGACTCCAAACAATTTTCCTCAAGTAGATTGCAAATGGTGAAGGTGTGATGGGGAAGAAAGAGATAATTGGGAACATATTTTTTTTGTGACTGTAATCAATTGGCAGACTTTAAAAATTCCCTGAAGACTACTCTGTTAGAAATACTGAGTGAGCAAACTGGTTTAACTAAAGAAATGATTTATTTGAGCTGTGGTAAGAATCATGACTGCCTAGATATAGCAACACCTTGTTGAGTTTAATTGTGGTGGCTGTCAAAAAAAGCAGTTACGACAAAATGGAAATCAAAAGTCTATACTAACTGTACTAGAAGTAGTGAATATAGTAACAGAGAGAAAATAATTGTAAGTGGGATCTTTAGAAAAGGGTAAGAGCAAATTACATGGTAAAAATGGGAATTGTGGGAACAATAATAATGTTCTGAAAGAGGAATGAGGTTTAAGCTAAGACAGGAATTGAATGAGCCATGTAATGTTTGACTGACAATGACTGTATAGAAGATTATACATTATGTATAATATATTTTTAACTGAAAATATGTTAGTATGGTTTGTTTTCATTTATATAAATGCATGATTGCCTATGTAATAAGCCATAATTTAATAAAGATGTTTCTTGTTTAAAAAAAGTTGTATCTGAACAGAGGAACCAGACACGGGTGTCCTCTTTCCCTTTTGTTATCTGCATTATATTTAGAACCACTGGAAAAAGAAAATAAGGGACTCATAAATTCAAGGATATAACTGGCATGGTACTAAAGAAAACTTGGTGTTATTGCCAGGTGATATTATTTTGTACCTTATGGAACCAGAAAATGACATGTCAGTGTTGTGAATTATTTTGAAACAGTTCTGGGTTCTCCCAGTATATAAAATGAATGAAGATAAAACAAAGGTTATAGCTGTAAACTACATACCCACACACAAATTGGCCCATCAATACCCATATTTATGAGCACATGATAAAATGAAATATTTAGCAGCATGTATAAAAAGGATTTGGATATGGCAGCTAAGAATATGTGGGGAGAGATTAAACAAAAGATAATATAAAAACTGAGAAACTGGAAGCTCTTGCCTGTGGATATGGCTAGCAAAATACAAGCAGTAAAAATGTTTTAGTCTCTAGTTTTATACACTGGTCAGGCATATTTTTATCAAAAAGAGGAGAAATTGTAGACAGTAATTAATACAGACTTGAAGAATTTTATTTGTGAGGGGAAGATGGCAAGAGTTAAGTGGGATAAGTTGATCCTCCCAACAGAACAAGGAGGTTTGTGACTACCTGATTTGAAAGGATATTTTAGAGCTACACAGTTAAGGCTCTTATACATAACACAAGCAGAAAGCTACAATTCAAAGTAGATAGGGGTGATGATGATGAATCGGGGGGGGGGGCTAATTCAATAAATAATGAACAAATGGGATTTTGGATGTAGATCCTTAAGGAGAATAACAAAAGTAATACAGAATACTATATTCATAAAGTAGCAGAAAGTATACATAGAACTAAGCCAACATGAGAATGAAGACAGGAAATTCTGCTGATGGGGATTACCACAATTAGGGGTACAAAGAATAGATAAGAGGTGGTTTGGATTAACTGGAGGAAGCTGGCAAAGGAAGCAAGGTATTTAGAAAAAAAATAATTAGAGAAGGAAAGGTAATAGAATGGGAAGTGCCCAAGAAAGCATTAGGTTTGCAGGCTAGTGATTGCCTTCTCTATCAGGGATCAATATTAGAATATAGACAAAGATAAAGTGATAGAGGAATTCTAAATATAAGACCTGTACTGGTTGAGTTTTTAAATGAATCTAGAACAGAAGCTGCTATTAAAAAGGATAATTAGTAGGGCATATAAAACATTGCACAATAACTATAGAAATCAATCAGAAGAGGTCAGAAAAGATTGGGAAGAGAAATTAGATATGCAATTCATAAAGAAACAATGGGAGGACATATGTATGACTCCCAAATATGCAACGAATCCTAGAAGATTTAGGAGTTTTGCCTATGTGCTTACATATATACTTTTACACCCCATGCAGACTCCCAAATAATTTTTCCTCACGTAGATGGCAAATGTTGGAGGCATGATGGAGAAGAAAGAAGTAACTGGGAACATATGTTTTGGGAGTGTAATGAGTTGGCAGACTTTAAAAATTCTATACAGAGTACACTATCAGGAATACTGAGTGAGCAAATGAGTGTAACTAAGGAAATTATTTATTTTTTTATAGTTGAGATAAAGGATATGAATTGAGCAGATGTAGTAAGGCCTTGTTAAATTTAATTCTGGTGGCTGCCAAAACAAGCAATTACTAGAAAATGGAAAGCAGAATCTAAACCAACTATACATGAATTAGTGAATATTATAGCAAACATAAAACAAGATGAAATAAGATCATTAGAAAATAGTAGGACTAAATTTTATATATATATATATATATATATATATATATATATATATATATATATATATATATATATTATATATTGCCAAGATGGCAGCATTGACTATGGCAGCGGCGTCTCCAGCTCCCAATATGCACTTACTGTGTTTTTCTCTCATTGTGTAGAATTTTCATCGAGTGAGTCCGCTTCTTGTTATCTAGTGAGCGGACTTTGCCGTGAGAATGTTGGTGGTGTTGAAGTGTGGAATACTGTCGTTTTATACTTGTTTTCGGAACAATTAGCATGGAGTGGCAGACGTTGGGCCTGCAACAGTGATTGAGCTGATACGGAGTGTGAGAGAAAATGAATTTTGTTGGTTTTTGGAAGTGGACTCCTTGAATACGGTGGTGGTTGATCTATGGAGAAAGAAGACAGTTTGGATGTTGGTCTGTGATGCCGGCAGAAAGGAAGACTTGGTGGTTGCTGTGGTATGTTTTGGTCAATGATGCCAGTCGGGCCTGCAGGTAGAGGTGACTGATAGTCTGTGGTCGAGAGGTTGGAAGGAGGTTTGCTGGACTAGGAAGGTGACATGGATTATTGGGAAAGTAGTGGCGGTTGACTGCAGGCAGGGGTGGTTGCAGTGATAGAAAATAAGAACTATTTAGCTAACGTTTATCTTTGGTTGGCTCTTGACCATTGTTGTGTTGTTTAAATGTTTACTGTTACATGTTGTTGTGTGTGATGTTATGTTACTGTGCATGGGCTTGGAGGAATGAAATTTCGTTCAGCTGTACTCTGTATTTTGAATGACAATAAAGTTTGCTTTGCTTTGCTTTATACAGAAAAATGTGTGAATAATACATGCAGAAAAATGTTTTGGAAGAATGAGGTTTAAGAGAAGGCAGGACTTCAATAATATATGTGATGTATAATATTTGTATAAGTGAACTTGTTAATATGGTTTGATTACTTTTATATATATAAATATGTTGCCTATGTCAGAAGTGATGCTTCAATACAGGTGTTAGAAACCTGGGACCCAAAAAGGGTGAAAGGCATAAAGAGCCAGAATTAGATCTCTTATCACTTCTATGATGATATGATCCACTTTTTTGCTGGGACAAGACCAAACTCCATGGACCCTGGTGTTGTTGGAAGAGGCTCCCCAATCTTGATCAGAAGCATCTGTGTAGAGGTCTGGAGTGGGAAGAGGGACTTGAAAAGACAAGCTGGGATTCAAATACCACCAGAAGAACTTGAGTTTGAGGCAAGACAACTGATAGATGACATGATCCAGAGAATGGCAGTGTTGAAGTCAAACAGTTTTGAGATATCACTGAAACTTTCTCATTTGCAGCCTGGTGAACGGAACCATAGGAATGGTGAATGCCACAAACTCCAGAGCTTGAAGAAACTCTCTTGCAGAAGAAGAGGAGATTGACAGCAAGTAGTCAATGAAAGGACTTTGGGAGGAGGAAGCAAGGCCTTCTTTGGCAAAGTATGAATTCTACAACCTAGAAAAACTTGGTCTTGAAAAACAGTAAGAACAGACTTTTTGAGATTAAGAGTAAACTCCACACTGCAGAGGAGAAACATGGTGTATTTGAGATTCTGAAGATGAAGGTGCTGAGAGGGGGCTTGAATCAGCAGGTCATCCAAGTAAGGGAAAAATCTGAATTCCCTGAAGTCTGCAGAAGGGTACCAGTAAGTTGCCATAATGGTTAAGGTCTTCACCTCCTATGCACAAGGTACAAGGTTCCATCCTGACCTCCGACCAATGCCTGTTTGGAGTTTGCACGTTCTCCCTGTGTCTCCATGGGGTTTCTCCCATGTCCAAAAAACATGCTGAATGTTTCCATCTCAAACTCACCAATGAATGGAGCTGTGGGCAGCAGCACAGACTCTACGTGGTGCACTATAGGGGGAAGACTTGTACAGACTAACCACTATGGGCATGTACTGTGGTGTGCAGTATCCTGAAGATAGGAGAACACAGATCACAGACTGCGAACCGTGGCAGGGCTAGCCACTCAGCAATGTAAAATATGGCTCCAGGTGATTCAGTCATCTTGATTAATGTTGCCAAAATGGGCATGGGTACTTACTGATGATAATTGAGTTGAGGACCTGGCCTACTCTGACCTACACCAGGGACCCTTGCTAATGGTGGGAGGAGTATATGAGACCCTATTGGCCAGTGTGTGCCCGCCATAAAGCCCAGCAGCCCTAGGTCAATAAGCTACTGACTGGCTGGTGACTAGTTGCCCAGCCTGGGCTACCTGGGATAGCTCTGTTGAGCGAAAGCTGGACGTAAAACCAACCAACCACAAAACACATGAACTGAGAATTGCTATATTTAATGTAGGTTCACTGACAAGATGCAGCTTGGAAGTGGATGACATGATGATACGGAGGAGGCTGGACATCCTATGTATCCAAGAGATGAGATGGAAGGGCAGTTCAGCAAAGCCACTTGGCTTAGGATCCAGATTCTACTACTCAGGAGGGGGGACAAGCTAGAAATGGTATAGGAAATGTGGTGAGAGAGGGGCTTCAGAAAGCAGTGATGGATATCATCAGAATTAATAACAGACTCATGGCAATCAGACTCCAGTGAAATGATAGGGCAGTATTCATAATCGTAGCCTATGCCCTGCAGCAGGGTTGTGATAGCGAGGAAGAGAGTGCATTCAGACAGCAGTTGCAGGATCTACTAGATAAAGCAGGACAACATGAATTGGTGTTGATAATGGGTGACTTGAATGCACATATCTGGACAGACAGAAAAGGATAAGAGGACTGCCTGGGTCCACATGGGTGGGGCAGCAGGAATAAAAAAGGAGAAGCCATTCTGGACTTCTGCCTGGTAAATGGCTTGATAGTAGCCAACACATGTTTCAGAAAGCTAGAGTCACAAGATCACATAAAAGAGTAGCCAACATGCAACTCAGGTAGACTTCCTCCTAGTAAGGAAAAGGCACTGGGGTAGAATCCATGATTGCAAAGTCATCCTCAGTGAAACAGTTGACTCACAGCATAAACCACTAGTTGCCACAATCAGCTGCAAGCAGTGGTCAGAGAAGGCTCTAAAGTCAGCAGAGACCAGGCTGAAGACCTGGAAGTTGACTGGAAAGAAAGTACAACAGTTCAAGGAATTACTCAGAGCTCTAGAACCCCAAGAAGAGGAGGAAATAGATGGAGATGAACAAGAATGGCAGCGCCTAAAAACAGCATGTGTTAGGATTACAGAAAAGATATGTTGCCGAGCCAGGTATGGAAATAAGATACATAAGGAAAGCTGGTGGTGGAATGCAGAAGTCCAGGAAGTCATCAAAAGAAAGGAGTGCAGGAAGAAGTTGGAGATAGAAAAGACTGACCAGGCTAGGAAGGACTACTGGTTGGCTAACAAAGAAGCTAAGAAAGAAGTTGAAATACCAAAGAATAGGGCATTGGAGGCACTCTACCAACTTCTGGAAAGTGACTCAGTAAGTGGCACAAAGAAACTATATCACGTTGCAAGGCAAAGACAAAAAGATAAAGAAGATAGTCAGACACCCTTCATAAGGGATGCCAGCAACAACCTGCTCATCAGTCCACAGGACATCAAAGGCAGATGGAAGGATATTTGCAGCAGCTTCTGAATGAAGAAAACCGCACAGAAGCTGTACTGCCCCAGAAACAGGCTACAATGAGAGAAGAGGAGCCCACCCTAGAAAAAGTAAGAACAGCACTATGGAAAATGACGTTAGGGAAAGCAGCATGCTCAGATGAGGTCACAGCAGATATGATAAAGATGCTGGGTGAGATAGGGGAGAAATGGTTCCTGAGTGTACTAATAGCAGTGTGGAGAGAAAGGCGTATCCTAGATGACTGGAGAATAAGCATACTCATGCCTGTGTACAAGAACAAAGGGGACATCCACAACTGTGGGCAGTATAGAGGCATCAAACTCATATCACATTGCATGAAAGTTTTGGAGAGGGTGATTGATAAATGGATATGCAGAGTAGTAGAAAGTAAGATGGGAAATGAGCAGCTTGGATTCAGATCAGGATGCAGCACAATAGACCCAATGTTTGCAGTGAGACAGACAGTTGAAAAGACGCTAGAGATGAGGAGAGAGTCCAACTGAGCATTCCTAGACTTGGAGAAAGCATAAGACAAGGTCCCAAGAAAGCTGATCTTGGCAGTACTGCAGTGGTTTGTCCCAGAAACATTGGTAGAATTAGTGCAGGCTATGTATAAGGACCCAATGACTCAAGTACGAACAGTGTTCGGCCTCACAGAGGGGTTCTCAGTGGGAGTGGGTGTACACCAGGGTTCAACTCTGAGCCCACTGCTGCTCATACTGGTGATGAACTAAATTAGCAGACAGGTTGGAGGGGACAGATCAACAAAGTTGCTGTATACAGGCGATGTGGCATTACAGGTTGACTCTAAGCTAAAACTTCAGCAAAGGATAGGAGAATGGAATGTAAAACTGAAGGCATATGGGACGAAAGTAAGCACAAATAAGACGGGGTAATGGCAGCAAACTGGGGAAATCAGAAGAACCTGATAACAGAGATAGAAGGGAAGATACAAAAGAAAGGCAAGGATGTAATTAAAACTTGATTTATTCACGAACCAGTATAATGTTAGCGCTTTCGGTCGCACTTACAATGTGCAACCTTCATCAGAAAAACAGCATAATTAATCAGGGGTTTAAAAAACCCACTCAAATGACATCACCATTACCTAAGCCTATGCATAGGCAAAATTTAAAGTACTAACTCCCCCTTTTTTCAAAGAAAAATATGCATTCCATAAAAACTTCATTATCTGATGCATTATATATTAAAAACATTCCTTTTAAAATATACAAATTAATATACAGGTTAATACCTATATTTATATCTGTGTCCATATTATACATACAAATAATATTTCACAATAAAAAATATATATATATGTGTGCATACATTTATATACACCCATACATACATATAAGCAAACAAATATATGACCTAAAAAACACAGTTTAATGTGTTTACTAATTTTAACATCTTTCAAGGGCCTTTAATTTAAGCATACACTTCAAAGAACTCACCTCATTTAATCCAGGATACATATCGGCGTTTGTTAAAAGCTGCCACCACAATTCTTTCTTTTCAAGTTTCAAGGGCCAAGGACCACCCCTAGGGTTAACTTTCACTTGCTCAATAACCAAAAATAAAAATAAATGATCATTATGGTCATTAATATGTCTGGCTAGAGCATTTGTACAGTCTTTTTTATAATACTGTACTAGTGCTCATACACACTCTGCTTCAAACGACGTTCCGTCTTACCAATTTAAAATTGGGGGCAACGTTGACACTCAGCCAGCTAAACAACACCATTACTATTACAATTAAACCTTTCCTTTATAGAAAAATTTACCATGTTTAAAGTGTATGTATTAGTGACCTTTATATGTTTACAGTGATTACAAGAACCACACTTACACATCCCACCAGATCTGGTAGATGTTACCTGGTCTCTCTCTACCATATTTTTAAGGGTGGCTCCCCATTTGTACACAACCTTAGGGATAGCGGGTACCTTATTCCTAAGGCTACCATCATCAATTAGAAAAGGCCAATTCTTACACAAAATTGCTCGTACATCATAATCATCAAGTGAAAATGCTGTGCTAAAAATTAAAGAAAAATTATCATTACTATTATTATTATTTACATTTATACTCCTTTCATCCATACCTGTCTCAGTAGTAGGTCCTAAATTCCCCAATGTTTCCGTGACATTCCACATTCCATTAGTAAGTATGAGCTTAAACCACCCTGATTTACGTTTATTAGTGATCTCATCAATCAATACTTCTAATAAATCCAAGGGGGTATCCTCGTGCATTAAACATTCCTTTAAGGGTATCACATTCAGTCAGGTAGTCGTGATCTAAAGTTGTCATATGGGAAGCCCTAACTAGTTGTCCCTTTACAACAGACCGCTTCTGAAAAAATAGGTGGGAGTTCTCAAAGTATAAGAAACAATTAGAATATGTTGGTTTGCGGTAAATCTTAGCTGTATAACAACCTTTCATCCCATCTTTCCTTAATAAGACATCCAAAAAGCTAATTTTATTAACATGGAATTGATGGGTAAATTTTAAAAAGTCAGTTAATTCAGAAACACTTTTCACAAATTCAACAGCATCAGCTTGGTTCCCCTGGAATAATATAAAAATGTCAGCAAGGTAACGTGTATACCAGGTGACATGCTTTTTGAAAATGTCATGTTTGAAAAGGGTCGTAATTTCCCAGTATGCCATAACACAGTTGGCAAAGCTCCCCCCACACAGGGAGCACATGGCTATACCAGATTTTTGAAGGTAAATTTCCCCTCCAAAAAGGATGCAATTAGCTAAGATAATATCAAGGAGATAGTCAAGTTCCCGCAACACCAGTCATATGCAAAAATTCACTCACCCAATGTATCTCTAAAGTCTGGGGGATAACTGTGTATAGGTCACAAACATCAATAGTTAGAAAGTGAACATCGTCACAATATTCTAACTTATTGATGGATTCCAGAAAGTGCCAAGAGTCATGACAAATCTGAGACTGACCACACAAATATTTCTTCAATTTTGTGTCTACCACCTTGGCACAACCATATGTAATGCTGTTACGACCATCAATAATAGGACGAAATGGGGGTTTGTTCAAGTTTTTATGAAGTTTAGGCAAGCTGAACATAACTGGTGTAATGGGGGATGGGATTGTGAGAAAATTAAAGGTATCCAAATCAATCATTCTATCAATAAACAGGTCATCAAGTAATCCCTTAATACGTTGGTAAGCCCCGTTTAATTCATTAATAGAAGCTTTTTCATAACTGTCAGTAGATAGAATGTTCAAAATTTCATTGTTGTAAACCTCATTACTCATCAATACCAGACCTCCACCGTTGTTAGGCTTTAACACACGGATGTCCTGCAGCTTCAAATAATTCAAGGCGTCAGTCTGGCTATTGGAAACATTAAACACATTAGATTTATTTATACCATTTGTTTTAATATTGTTCTTTATCAAATTCTTTAAATCAATTTCACACAATCTTTCAAAACATATCAAAGAAATGTGTAAAGGCGGATTAAAAATACTAGAAATCCGGCACTCTGTATTAATGGCAGGCATATTTCCCAATAAACACTGTAAATTAATTTTCCGAACAAACAGTTTCAAATCTAGCAGTGTTTCTACTAAATTCAAATGCTTAGATGGTACAAAGGACAAGCCTTTGCTTAATAAATCAATCAAATATTTTGGTACACAAACATCAGTGAAATTAAATATTTTAAAGTCACCTGTTGAACTATAAATAATCTGCGGATATACTTCATCTTGTAGGATAAAGCCATTAGAAGATAGTGCAACAGGTAAACAGCTTCAAGTGTCTAGGAGGGGTGGTTGAAGAGAAGGGAAGTCTGAATGAAGAGGTCATAGCTAGGATCAGAATGGCTACAGCCAACTTGCATAGAGTGTCATGTGTAGTCTATGACAGAAGAATGCCAAAGAAGCTGAAAAGTAAGGTGTACAAGACAGTGGTGTGACCAGTATTACTGTATGGTACAGAAACCTGGGCAGTAAAGGCAGAACAGTTGAAGAAGCTAGAGGTGATGGAAATGAACTGCCTGAGAAGGTTGGTAGGATGCACACTGTGGGACAGACAAAATGAGAACATAAGAGCAGAAGCCAAAGTAGCTCGAATTGCAGAAAAGATCACAGAGAACAGATTATGGTGGTTTGGGCACAAGCAGAAGACAATCTGGTGAGGAACATTTAGGACAAACAGGAAGAAGGTATGAGGAAGTGAGGATGTCCTTTAAAGAGGTGGATGGATTGTGTGAAGGATCTGCAACAGTCAGGCATGAGTGTTGAAGAAGGCAGGAGTGTAGCACTGAATCGAGAGAGTTGGTGACATTTAACACGATACCCCTACCCCATGTAGAAAAAATGGGAAAAGGGGGCTGATGGTGATGATGAATTATGATGCAGAAGGCTACCACTGGGGCCAGACACTTTGTAAAGACCCTTGAAGCTGTAGAAAGACCAAAAGGCAAAGCAAAGAACTGAAAATATGATGAAGAAACAGAGAAACATAAAACATTCCTGTAAACAGGGTGAAAAGAAATGTGAAGATAGGCATCCTTCAGATCCATAGACAACAGGAAAGCCTGAGGAAGCAACAGGGGAAATAGAAACTGGAAATGTGTTTAAAAAAAGACCCAGAATGGGCCTCCAGGATCTCTCCTTCCTCGGAACCAGGAACATTTTGGAAAAAAAACCCTTGCTCCTTGTGAAGCCTCCTCTGGTTCTAGAAAAGGCTTCCACTTTGTAGTGCTTTGTGAAGGTATGGATGGAGGCCCAGGTTGCTGCCTCTAGAACACTTCGAGTCCACTCTTTACTAATATGCCACAGAAGAGGAAAAGGCCTTGGTGGAATGTGCCTTTACCTTGCTTGATTCACCTTTTCATGATGGATGTAACAAAAACAATACCAGGGGAAAACAATCTGTAGTGGACTGCTTAAAGACATGTTGAACTTTCTTTGTCCCATAAAAGGAAACAAAAAGCCTTTCAGTCTTTATAAAGGTCTTTGTTTTGTCAAGATGGTACCTGAGCTGCCTATGTACATCCAAGGTATGAAGCAATCTATCTCCCCTGCTCTTGAGTTTCTCTAAAGAACAAAGGGAGATTAATAGAGTGAATTCTGAAACTACTTTTGGCATGAAAGAAAGATTAGTGCATAACACAACCCTTTCCCTGTAGAAAATCAGATGAGGTTGTACCACCATGAGAACTTTAGAAACTCGCCTTGCAAAAGCCAGAACAATAAGCAAAACAGTTTCCGCATTAAGAACTGAAGAGCAGCATGAGCTGCCAGTTCAAAAGGTGGTAAGGTCAATTTTTGATGAACATAATTTAGGTCTCACAAAGGAGTTATTTGCTTGTGAGGGAGTATCATATGCAAAACTCATTTCATGAACAGCTTTACCAAAAAGAAAAGAAAGAGGCTCCATTGCCAGACTAGCACAGGTGGCTGGTAAATGCACCTTAATGGATGCATACAATAAGCCATCCTGAAGTAGCTCACACAAATATTTCAAGATCAGAGGGATATTAACCTCAATGGACCCTCTGTTTCCATTGAGGCTTCATGCAGAAAACCATATCTAGTTGTAAACATAAGATTTTCTAGTAACAGGTTTTCTGGCTTCCTTTAACATTTGCTGCATATCCTCATGAAACGAGTACCTAAACAGAGTCAAGACTGAATCATCCAGGTTGTCAATTGAAGTTTCTCCAAATTGAGGTACACTAGTTGCCCCTTAGACTGTGCGAACAGATCCAGTGTATGAGAAAGTCAATGGTAATTGCCATTGGCCAATGCCATTGAGAGAGAGAACCAAGATTCCCTTGGTCAATAGGGAGTCACCACAATTATTTTTAGCATTTCTCTTTGAACTTTCAGAAGTATCTTTTGAATTAGTGGAAAGGGAGGAAATGCATACAGGAACATTCCCATCCAAGGTAGCAAGAATGTGTCTGTCCTCCAAGCATGGTTACAAGGATGTCTGGAATAAAATTTCTCCAGATGTCTGTTTATAAAGGAGGTGAGCAGAACTATTTGAGGCATGCCCCCCTCTGGAATAGATCCTGGAACACCACTGCCTTAAGCTTCCACTCAAGTGGTTCTATCCAAGATCTGTCTAGTCTGTATACCATAATGTTCTCTGACATTATGTATGATGCCTGAAGAAACACAGAATACTGAGAAGCCTGCTCCTAGTCTATCAATATCAACCAGCACAGAGGCTAAGACTTCATACCCTTTTGTTTGTGGAAGTATCACATCACTGAGGTGTTTTTTGTAACCACTAGAAGCGGACCAGGAGTACAAATGTGGTGAAGAACTTTTAAGGTGTGAATCCCTGCCAACATCTCCATTATACTGATGTGCTTTCCATGTATTTTTGTGCTTCCAAAAAGTTTACACAGCTCCCCATTGAAGTTAGATGAATCAGTCTAGACAGATTGTACTAGCAATGGAGCGAAGAAATGAAGACCTAGACTGATGCTCAGCTGATTTCTCCATCAGTAAAACTCTCATCTGATAAAGGACAGCACCATTAACTGGACTTCCATGAAATTGAAATGTTGAGTCCAAGAACTGTGGCCACATCATTGACTTTTTCTCATGTGAAGACGGGCCAGTGTTACCATGAGAGCCATAGATGCCATCAGTCCAAGAATATTTAGGAATTCTCTCACTGAGGCAATATTTCCCTTGGAGAATTCCAGAAACACTGTCTGATATAATAGGACCTTGTTTTTGGGAAGAAAGGCCATTCTCTTGCTGGAGTTGATCAAGCACCACAGAAAGACAAGTCTTGTGGAGATTCAGCATGAACTCCAGATGAGATAGTCAGGTCAAGACCTTCTCTAGTGATTCCAAACACAAGGGAACAGACTATGCATGGATCAGCAAGTCGTCCAAGTGTGGAAAGATGTGAATGCCCAGAGACTGACAGTGGGCCAGGAGGAAAGCGTCCGATGAACATTCATGGCGAGGCAGAGATCCCAAATGGCAATACACAAAATTGATGCTGCAAACTAGTCATAATCTTCTTCTTCTTTCAGCTGCTCCCATTAGGGGTCACCACAGCGGATCATCTGTTTTCATTTCTTCCTGTCCTCTGCATCTTGCTCTGTCACACCAACCATCTGCATGTCCTCTCTCACCACATCCATAAACCTTATCTTAGGCCTTCTTCTTTTCCCGTTACCTGGCAGCTTCATCCTTAGCATCTTTTTCCCAATATACTCTGCATCCCTCCTCAGCACATGTCCATACCAACATAATCTTGCCTCTCTAGCTTTGTCTCCAAACCTTCCAACCTGGGCTGACCCTCTAATATACTTATTCCTAATCCTGTCCACCCTCGTCACACCTAGTGCAAATCTTAACATCTTTAACTCTGCCACATTCAGCTCTGACTCCTACCTTTTTGTCAATGCCACTGTCTCCAACCCATATAACATAGCTGGTCTCACTACCCTCTTGTAGACCTTCCCTTTCACTCTTACTGGTACTCGTCTGTCACAAATCACTCCATCCTGCCTGTACTCTCTTCTTCACCTCTCTTGCACACTCACCATTACTCTGAACTGTTGATCCCAAGTATTTAAACTCATCCTTTGCCACCTCTACTCCCCGTATCCTCACCATTCCTCCATCCTCCCTCTCATTCACACACATATATTCTGTCTTAGTCTTGCTGACCTTCATTCCTCTTCTCTCTACAGCATATCTCCACCTCTCCAGGGTCTCCTCCACCTGTTCCCTACTCTCACTACAGATCACATCATCTGCAAACATCATAGTCCATGGGGACTCCTGTCTGATCTCGTCTGTCAACCTGTCCATCACCATTGCAAATAAGAAAAAGCTCAAGCCAGTGCATTTCTTTGTGTCAGTCCCAAGCCTGGATAAATGGGGAGGGTCCCATCAGCAAGGGCATCTGGTGAAAAATTTTGCCAAATTATACATGCGGACAACAGCAAACTAGTCGTAATAAATCTCAGATATCCCTTGAAGCAATGACCACTAGAGATATGATTATAGGCAACCTTCAAGTCCAGGATCACTGTGAACCAGTTATCCAGCAACAGAGGAAGCACTATCTCAGAGTGGGCATCTTGAACATTGGGACCTTGACAAACATATTCAGAAAAGAAAGGTCCAACATCAGCCTCCACGACTCCTCTTTTTTGGAAAGCAAGAAAATTCTGGAGTAGAAACATTTCATTCTTTCCAAAGGAGGGATCCATTCTGTAGCTCCTGATGCCAGCATTTGTTGGAGAAGAGAAGGAAATGAGGTCTGGTCTGGCAGATGAGAGGGATCCCCCCTGAATGGAGACAGGTGGTCTTTCCACTGCCATCTGTATCCCACACCAAAAATATTTAGCACCCATTTGTCAGAAACCTCTGACAGCCAGGACACCTTGTTGATGGCTAACTTGAGAGATGAGGCACCCAATGGGAGACTTGATAAAGGCGGGTGCTGCTCCTCAGCACAGTCATAAGTTGGGAGGAGAAGTATCCTTTTTAGGAAAGAACACTTTTTGTTTAGCTTGGTGGAGTTGTTGCCCTGCAATTTCCTTTTATTATCTTGGTTCCTGTTTAGCTGGGACTTCTGGTTGTTAGGCCACCAAATGTTTTCTTGCTTAACTTGGGAATAGGGAACATTTTTGACGGTCCTTGCATCAATTTTCCTTTGTCATCCCAGTGTTTAAGGATCTGATTAGCTGCTGAACCAAACACATAATCAGACTCAAGAGGAACATTCAAAATCTCATTTTTAACTCATCAGAAAAATTCTGGGAATTCAATGAAGCATACCTCCTAATCAGCACTGGCAATGCTGCATATCTAGAAATAGTATCATCCTCCTCAAAGATACTTACATCTGAGAAACATTGGAAATTATATCTTTAACATACACCACCTTTTGTTCTTCAAGAATAATGCAGCAAACTCCTGTAATCTGTACATACATCTCACCACAAACTTCCACATAAAACACTGTTAAACACTTTACAAACTACCATGCTGGAGTGTGACAGTTTCTTTCCCTAAGACACTAGCCACTTGCCTAGTTTATCTTGAGGGACATGGTTAGAAGATGACATGGTCTTCTTCTTATCAAAAGTTACTGGGGATACAGAAGCAGGGTCCACAGACAAAGGGGATTGGAGGCCAGTCAAGGTCAAGTACACCCTAAATTTCTTAAACATTTTCTGAGGCAAAGCCTTAGTAAATAGAGAGGAACTGCAAGCTTTCTTGAAGACATCCTTTAATGCTGGGGTTAGGTCTCAATGGTTGAGGTCTCATCCTCCAAGAGATCATAAATCCTGTAATCTCAGAGGCAGCCAGAAATGGCTCCCAGATGAATACATCTCTAAATCTAGTCAACATTTGTGAAAAAGAAAACATCTGTTTGGTTGCCTGTACCTGTTCATCATCACAGGAACTCGAATGATCTGACCCAGACAGGTCAGAGTGCTCAGACACTGAATCTCCTTCAAAAAGAGGATCCTCAGCAGATTGCTCAGTGGTGGAAGCACCAGCGCTAATCATAACCTGGGTATGCACCCTGTAGTCAACTGCTTGAACAATGGCTATAGCCATAGCTATCATCTTATAGGTTCATAGGTTCATACTAGGCTATCTGCCCTTGGGCATTTACAAGCCTAGCCAGAGTTGTTTGGCTTATGCCCCCTTTGAATTGAGTTTGTTGTGCTCTTTTTAAGGTTAGATTACTGTGCCTCTGTCCAGCAGTGACACAGAAGTAATCCCAGGGGTAAACCTACGATCACCCTTCCACTTGTCAAGATTCCTCTTGAAGATGGTTACTGAGGGGCTCTGCCTAACATGGACTGGGATTCTATTCCAGAGTGAGAGGAGCCTCTGGGTTATGAGTCTGTCCCTCCAGCATGTCCTGTTTATTTCTGTGCTGAGGTTTAAGTCCCTCGAGCGCGTAGCTCTAAGGGATTTGGATTTACTGAGGTGAAGCGTGTCCATTAATTCTGGGCTGGGCATAGCTTTATACGGCAGGCATAGGTCACCTCTAAGTAGGCGGTATGCAACTGAGTAGAGCTGGAGTTTCTTTAACCGAGCAGCGCATGGCATCTGTTTGAGTCCCTTAATCCTCTTTGTGAGGTACTTTTGGGGTCTTTCAAATTGCTGCAGGTGTTGGGTTACGTACATCCCAAATGGGGCATTGTATTCTATTATGGGCCTGATGAGGGATGAATAAAGGGGTACGATGACCTCCCTTGATCTAGATGTGAATCCTTTCATGATAAGGTGGGCTATATAGAAGGTCCTTCTAACCAATTTGGCAATGTGGTTGCCAAAGGAGAGATTACTATCAACTTGGGTACCCAGATCCCTAATTACTTCTTCCGTACTTAATGGATTACCACCTATGTGGTAATTTGTGGGCACTTTGTTTTTGCCAAACGGTATGACTATACACTTTTTAGCATTTAGCTTCAGGCCATGGCTCTGGCACCAGTTGTCCGTATCTGTGAGACCCTTTTGGAGGATGCTTGTATCAGCTGGAGAGTCAATTATGGCGCCCAGTTTGCAGTCATCTGCAAACTTGGTCAGCCACAGTCCTCCCGTGTTAGCCTGTACCTCAGAAAAATATATACCGAATAAGAGAGGTCCCAGGACTGAGCCTTGTGGGACGCCACTTGTAACTGGTTTTGAGTCTGACATGGCTCCAGCAATCCTGACCATGTGGGTTCTGTCTTTGAGCCAGTTTGCAACCCATCTTGTGACGTAGGGGTTTATATTTAAGCTGGAGAGCTTATCTATGTTGCCCGAGTGGGGTATTGTGTCGAAGGCTTTTCCGAGGTCAAGGTAGGCTGTGTGAACTACCTTCCCTTCATCTATGGCCTTGGTGACTGTTTCAAAGAAATCGACCAGGTTTAAGAGGCAGGATCTGCCCTTGACAAAGCCGAATTGGGTAGGATCCAGTGTCTGTATGTCCCCAATGTCATTATTAATGAGTTCCATGATGATCCTCTCCATAGCTTTGCAGACCAGGCTAGTCAGGCTTATGGGGCTATAGTTTCCAGGGTCCGTAGAGGCACCACCTTTGTGGAGTGGGACCACTGTTGCTGTACGCCATTCTTTGGGTACATATCCTGTAGTAAGGCTGAGGTTGAACAGCAGCTTTACATGAGGGTTTAGTTCTTCTTGTAGTTCATGTAGGACACAACCCGGGACACCATCTGGTCCCATTGATGCTTTGTTTTTTGCTTTGGAGAGGGTGGCTTTCACCTGAGCATCTGAGATGTTTGGGGGGCAGCACTCTGCTGGGATAGTTATTTGCCCTTTTGCGGGGGACGGGGGGAGAAGTTTGCACTGAACCTGTCTGCCAGGATGTTAGCAATATCTGTGGGTTCAGTGTATTTTTTGTCATTTTGGATTAACTCTGAGCATATCTGGGAGTTGCCTCCCAAGTTCCTAACATAACTAAAGAAAGCCTTGTGATTATCTTTAGCATCCTGTGCTATTTTTTTCTCAAAGCTGGCCTTGGTGGATTTTATGAGGGATCGTAGTTTTTTGCTAGTACTGATCAGAGATGTCTTCCCTTTTTTGGGACTTTGCTCTATCATGTAGTAGCTTCCTCCTTCTGTTGTACAGCCTATTTATGGCTGGGGTCCACCAGACTGGACGCCTGCCTTTGGAAGATTGGGTCTTGGTTTTGTTTGGGATAGCATGATCCATGCATTCCTGGAGGTGTCCATAGAATGCATTTATAAAGGATTCTCTCAGGTGAAAAAGTCAGGGACTGCTGTTCTACCATCTGGTGGGTCTTCAGTGTGTTTTTGGAATACACTACACTAGTGGGAGAATCCAATGGGGGAAAAGTATCAATACTGGCTACAAATTCTGAACCCCTGGGTTCCCCTGCATCTAAAGAGTTTGGTTCTCCCATACCTGTAGCAGGCAATGGTGCGCCAATGGATGATATGTCTGACCCTCATGTCAACGACAGTTGTGGTACTACAACCACCTCATGGGACCTGGAGGTAAGACAAGGCAAGTAGTCCAATAGCCTGCCCAAAGCTAAGGTTACTGTAAAGTCACAAGCCACAGGCTGAAGCATATTTTTTGATTTGTTTCATATTTTAGGTGCAGATGTGGAAAACTGTGTGTGTGTGTGGGGGGTCTTAGTCCATCAAGTCCAGGGACAAGAAACTAGCCAGTTCAATACCAATCATGGCCAGCCCAGTAAGAATAGGGAGAAATCCAACTATTTTCTCAATAGACATCAATCTAAAGACTATTTCTGTAGATGATTCTATTCTGAACACTGCACTATGAAAATTACAGTTTTTCTGTTACAAAAGTTAAGTGATTTTTGTTAAAAAGGCTAGTTTCAGTCCAGACAGATGGATATAGCCTAAACAATATTAGACAAGAGATAAATCATAAACTGATAAAAACTTCCTGTCAGAAATGTTCAACATACAAAATGGTGCCAAAAGCAATGTGGTCTATTTCTGTAGGGGTTACTATTCTAAAGACTGCACTGAATAAAATTACATTTTCAGTGAAATAGTTCCAGCACAAAATGCATACATAAAAATCCCCTAATGTTTCACAAAAAATGGCTAGTTTCAGTCAAAATGAATGAATGCAGCCTAAAACAGCGTTAGACAAGAAATACATCATAAACTGATGAAAAAAATCCTGTCAGAAATGTTTAATATACAAATAATGACAAAATTGCAATTTAAAAGAAAAAGTCATTTTAGATACTGTAATCCTACTCAGTCAACTCAATCATAAAGCCAAAGGAAAAAATGTAATATCAGCAAGTTTTCCTGTCAAAACTTTCAAATGAAGCTTTTAATCAGCAGCCTTTACTATGCTAGTCAAAGTAAAAACAGAAGAATATACAAAATTTCTAATCAGAAAAAAACCCAGTAAAAGTAGCAGAATATAAACACTGAAAGAAAAGGCAGAGGGAGGAAATGACATCATCGGCTAAAAAAGTTAAGAACTCATCATAATGTTACATCTGTGTTGTCCACTTTCATTCTTCCTCAACTGATGGGTTTCAGATCCAACAAGGCTACTTCTTCTGACCTAACTCTCAGACTCCTCCCTTCACCCATAATGCCCCACCAGCCTAACATACCTCAGATCAAGTTTGCTGTCCTTAGTAGACCATGGATAAAATCTTAAAGACATTAAAAAGGTATAGATTAAAATAATAGAACTAGAGCTCAAACAAGAAACAATATTTCCCAAAGTAATATCTGTTAGGTCTTTCCAGAGCAAAAGGGAAGGGGTTAGGAGGGTGGGAAGTTGAGGAAGAATGAACATACACAACACAGATGCAACATTGTGGTGAGTACATAACTTTTTTATCTGATGTCATTTTCATTCATTCCTCAACTGATGGGACAGAGTCCCCAGCTAGATGAACCTTAGGTGGCCCTCATGCAAGGCTATTTTGGAGTACTGGGGAGCCAAAGGCAGCTATGTTCCTAGAAACCAAATACAATTTGCAATGAGCAATAGAAGTTTGAGCACTGGACCAAGTGGCAGCTGCACTAATGTCATCTATGGAAGTTCTTGACCAAAAAGCTGAGGATACAGCCATAGACCTTGTGGAATTAGCTGTAGGGAGCTTAGGCAAGGACAATCCTCCTTTACTACAGACAAAAGATATGCAGCCCATTAACCATTTGTCTGGAGTCACTTTAGAAATTGCCTTGCCCAATCTGTTAGGTGAGGAGGTTACAAACAAATGGTCAGTCTTCCAGAAATCTTTGGTCCAGTGATGATAAAATCAAAGTTATCTATGCACATCCAAAAGAGGGAGCATGTACTCTTCGTTATTTGAGACATTTGGAAAGAAAACTGGGAAGTTAATGACCCAGTTGATATTAGACTCAAAAACTATCTTAGGCAAAAAAGATGGGTTGGTTCGTAAGGAAACCCTGTCTTTGTGGAAAACCAGGTAATGAGGCTTGGAAGAGTGTGCCTGGAGTTTGGATACTTGTCTAGCTGATGTAACAGCAACTAGAAAAATGGTTTTCCAGGACAGAAACTTAAGGTTTGTCATAGCTGAAGGTTCAAAGGGGTTTTGGGTCAGGCCTTGAAGCAAGATAGTTACATAACAAGGAGAAGTAGGATTCTTAACTGCAGGCCAAAGCAAGAAGGTGCCTTTCAGAAATACTCTGCATAATCTAGACTAAGCTAAGGAAGAGCTATTTTCACCAATATGGAAGTTTGAAATGGTAGGCAACTGCACATTAACAGTAGAAAAACTAGCCCCTACATTACAAATTGAAGTTAAAATTCAAGTACAGCTGGTGTAGGGGCAGAAAAAGGGACCAAATCTCTTAAGGGCCCTTAAAGCAAATCTCTTCCATTTACTTTTGTAAATGTTCTCTGTAGAAGCCTTTTAAGAAAAGAAGATATGATGGATCTGGGAGGATAGCCTGGGCTGTCTAGCAATCAGTGGAACTAGAGAAACCATGAGGTTAGCTAGAGGCCTATTATGTCTAGATGAGTCATTCCTGCCAGGTGACACAGGAGATATGTACTGGGGTCCAGTATCCATGAAGGATGCAGAAGATGAAGCCAAAGGAAAGGAAACCAAATTTGACAAGGGCAAAAAGGTGCAATGAGGATAACCATGCTCTTCACCTGGTGTTTTCTCTACAAACTTAGTGATAAGAGGTAATGGAGGCTAAGCACAGAGGAGACTGGAGGGCCAATCCTGGACCAGAGCATCTCTCGGTGACTCCCCCATTGGAGAGACCAAGCTGAAGAATCTGCTGCACTTTTTGTTGCTGGGAAAAGCAAAAAGGTTGCAGCACGACTGGCCTCAGGAACAGAAATTCCTCTCCACCACTTTGACCTTGAGAGACCACTCGTAAGGCATCACAATGAACCTGCTTACTTTTTCTACAATCACATTAGCCTTCTCCTGAATGCATGTTGTTATGAAAAAGTGGTCAGAAGAGGTCACCCATTGCCACACTCTCATTGCTTCTCGACATAGTGGGAAAGATCTGGTCCCCCCCCCGTTTTTTGATGTACCACACTACAGATATATTTTCTGTCTGAATAGCAATTATTCTGTCAGGGAGAACATCCTGAAATACCTGCAATGCAAAGAGGACTGCTCTCATTTTCAGGACATTGATATGTGATTTAGCTCTTCTGGGGACCATGTATCTTGGAATGTCCTTTCCAAGTAGTGCCCTTCCACCCCAGTTGGTAGCCGTCTGTGGTCACTGTAGCTGTGGGTCCGGGAAGAACAAAAGGATGGTCTTGTGAAACTTTGTCCGAGTGAAGCCACCAAAGAAGATATTTTTGTAAGATTGAGTGATCTTTACTAGGGCAAATAAAGGCTGAGTTGTTATTTGCTGTAATTGACTGATGCATACGTGAAGACACAACTGGAGCAAGTAGTCCCTTGCTTGTAGAAGATGATGTCTGGTCAGGGCAGTTATCATCTAGACATGGAAACACTCTGAATACAAGTAGTCATAAGTGACTTGCTACCACCACAATGCATTTGGTGATCACCATGGGGTCTGTGGTGAGGCCAAAGGGCAGTGCTGTGAATTGGTAATGACTGGCTCCCTGCCTGAACTGCAGATATCTTCTGGTGCATCTGTTCATTTTGATGTGATAGTACATATCTTGAAGATCTACTACGCACATCCAATCATCCTTTTGCAGGAGAGGCAAAATGGACTGAACCATGACCATCCACATATTGATTTAGTTTGTTGAGATCAAAGATAGGTCTCGTCTCCTGTCTTCTTTAGCACTAAGTAGACTCTTGAGTAGATCCTGGATCTTATCTGGTCTGGAGGGGGACTTTCTGGATAAGTCTTTTTTGAGTGGCTTTTCTATTTCTAATACTGCCACCTCCCTTTGCTTGGGTGGAACATTGAGCATTATTTTCATTTTTGAAGGGGGAATTTGGGAAAATATATAATCTCTAGAATTAATTCTCTGCACCCAGGGATCTTTTGTGATGGATCCTCAGGCTTCTAGGTGCAGAGATAAATCCCCTTTGACTGCCTTCAGGGAATAACAGTTGGGCAACCTTTCAGGAGTCAGACAGAATCCTGGAAACCCTGGCTCTGTAGACCTCCTCTGCTATAAGGGTTAGGTCTTTTATTAGATTTCCCACCTGTACCACTGGGAGAACTATCTCCTCATGAGTCTTGGAAAGGACCCTGGGACTTGCAGAACCACATTTTTCTACCTCCTCATTGGTTCCAGGAAAAAGGTCTATGAAAAGTAGAAAAACTGATTCCAATGGCAGACAAGGTCTTTCCCTCTTGCTGACTTTTGGAGAGTATTTCTTTCACCTTTGAGCCAAATAAGGAAGATCCATCAAATGGACCATTGATGAATGAAGACTTAAAGGGCTCCGCAAATCACATTGATGAATCCAGATATGCCCTTTAATGGCTATGCCTGAACCTGCCACCCATGAGGTATCCTCTGCAGCATGGGATATCAACCTCATAGATGCATTAGCTATGGACTGTAGAGTGGCCAGTTGTGAGGAAATCCTATTTTGGTCTTCCACAGACATGGACCAAAAAAGAAATTTGGAGAGTTCCTTAGTAAAATCTCTTTGAATCTTGTGAAGTGCTACAGATTATTCAAAGACTGCAAAGCAAAGGTCGCTGAAGCATAAATGCACTTAATGAATCTGTCCAAGGCCCTAAACTCCTTGTTAGAGGAAGGATATATGAGCTTTGCTCAGCAAGTTGTTTCTTAGTGTCTGCTGCAACAATGATGGCATCTACCGGGACCTCCTTGCTCCAGTGTGTTCTGTCCTTGGGGAGGGGCCAAAATTTTATCTAGACACTTGGAGATGGGCTCTAAAGTATCAAGTGCCTTCCAAGTCCTGGGTGAGTCAAGATTTATAATTTCATCAGCCATGGGAGTCACCCAAGATGTAGCTAGGCCAGACTCAAAAGCCTCCAGAAACACCAACTCCTATTGGGATGGGGTATTGGATGATCGGATGACCAACCACATTTTTGCTTTAGGAGTTCAAGTATGACATTCTCAGGTGGAAATTTGGGGGACCCTTCCCCATCATTGAAGTTGGTGTCCTCAGTGAGAGATTCCTGAGGGGAATTTAAGTGTTTCCTTTTACACATTTTCTTCTGATGGACCTCATCAATGGAATTGTCTGCTAAGGTATTGGAAGTGACAGGGGAGTCCTACAGGACTGACTGGAGGCTGTGTCAGTGGGATAGAAGAAAGAGACTCAGAAATAAGACACAAAGATGGTACATATATATAATCTGAGGGGGCAAGGATGTCCTTTCTCCAGGTAAAGAAAAGGCTACTGGAGAACCTAAGAGAACTAGTAGATGGTGGCCTGAAGTGCTTACGTGGAGCCTCTTGTAGAAAGGGTGAAGGAAGTTGATTAGGTATCAGATCAAGCATGTATCAGGGCAACTGGATCTGAGGAGATTTCACTTTCGAGGCAGTAGGATCCACGGGAGTCAAAGCCAACTTCTTTGACATTTTGGATGGTGGCTCAGAGGACAGAGCCACAGTTGGAGATGAGATGGAGACCTCTTCCTGCTATTCCTGTCTTTGGAAGCTGAGCTAGGCTTTCCTTTGTCTGACCTCTTGTAGGGTTTTGAGCCCCAGTTGAAATAGAAGAGGAGGAGGAAGAAGGAATCAGGTCCTTCAGAACAAATTTATTCCTTCTGTCAGTTAGTGCTCTGGTGTTGAAGCCAGCACAAATGGAATATGCAGAATCCAAGTGAGAAGTGCCCAAGTGATGCAAACATTCCCCTGTATGCATCTGAATTGGGGATCCTGTGCCCACAAGAAATACATTTTTTTTTTAAAACCAGTTGGCTTTTCTTTTATAATTAGGAAAGACAAAGGATAGTTGGAAATTTTTTTTCAGGCAAGTGAAATTACCAACTATGGTACAAAGAACTAAATTCTAATGGGTAGAAGGGAAAGAGAAAGGAAAGGAAAGGAAAGGCCACGGCACCAACGATGGTACTCAATACAAATGCCAAAGTTTTGACAGAAAGAAAAGCTTAAAGACCTGACAATTATAAACTGAGAACTCCAAAAGTAGGGGAGGAAAGGTGAAGAAGCTCAAGGGGGTAGTCTTACTGTAAATTAAAAAGAAACCCCATTACTTTCTAGAAAAACACACAATAGCTCAACAGAAAGTGAATCCAGGTCTGACGTAATATGGAGGCAAATGAGATCAGAGGTATGTCAGACTGGTGGGGCATTATGGGTACAGGGAGGAGCTCCAGAGTTGGATCCAAAGATCTGAAAGAAGTGGCCGAGTCAGATCCAAAACACCTTAGTTGAGGAATGAATGAAAATGACAGCAACAGATCTGTAATTAAAGATCACTGGCACTTCAGGTGAATACCTTTAAGGGAGACAATGAGGCTCATGGATACCAAACTTTATAAACCAAAAACCTACTAAAAGTACAGTTTTGTACCTACCATAAATGTAGATGTTCGAGTGTTCACACTGCTGCAGTCATTACACTTGGGTTATCCTGCCATCAGGCGGTCCCGCAGTCGGCCAGAGTTCCAAAGTCTTGGTCTGGCGTCGGTTGCTGTCGCTTCTTCCCTGATGTCAGTGCGTCAGGGGTACATAAGATGCATCCGACACCATTTTCTTCAGTTTTTCTTGCCCCAGATGTCAGGTGCCCCCAAGTAGGTAGGCAATACATATTGCTAATAAAACATATATAAAAAATAAAAACAATACCTTCAGTTACAAGCAAATACACCACAAAGGTTGTATAGGATAGAAAGGTATAGATAAGTCCAGCTAGGACAGAGGGGATGGAGGGAGGGTAACCTGGAATGCAGCAGTGTGAACACTCGAACATCTACATTTATGGTAGGTACAAAACTGTACTATGTTCATCGTGTTACACTGCTGCAGTCATTACACTTTGGTAGAATCCCAAAGCTAAGGTTGGGTGGCTGGTCTATAAAGAGTTAGGATTGACTATGAGTCCCTGCAGAACTGCAGTGGCAAATCCTGCTCTGGATTTAGAGTAAAGAGGCAAGTGGTAATGCTTGGTAAAGGTGTGCACTGAACTCCAAGTTGCAGCCTCCAAAATTTCCTTGGTTGGTACTCCTCTGAGAAAGGCTGTTGAAGTGGCTGTTGCTCTGGTAGAATGTGGCCTAATGTTATTAGGGACTGATTTTCCATGCTGTGTGTAGCAGTAATGAATACAGTGTCCTATCCATTTGGAAATAGTCTGCTTTGAGATAGCCTTGCCCTGTGATCCTGCAGCATATGCTACAAACAGTTGCTCAGTTTTCCTGAAAGCTTTTGTTTTGTCCAAGTAGAAGCATAGCTGCCTGTGTATGTCCAAAGAGTGCAGAAGTTTCTCCCCTTTATTCTGGGGGTTTGGATAAAAAGTTGGCAAATGGATGGTTTGGTTAAGAGCCACACTAGATGCCACCTTTGGCATAAAGGTAGGGTTTGTCCTTAAAGAAACCCTGTCCTGATGAAAGATTATAAAAGGTTCCACTGCCATTAATGCCTGTAGCTCTGAGACACTTCGTGCTGAAGTTACTGCCAGGAGCAGAGCTGTTTTCCATGATAAAAATTTTAGATCGGTTGTATTGGCTGGCTCAAAAGGTGGCAAGGTCAGTTTTTCCAAAACAAAATTGAGGTCCCAAGTTGGTGTTGGCGCTCTCCGGGGCGGTCTGATGTTTTTAGCCCCTCTGAGGTACTGCTTTAGCAAGGGATGAGAGAATAAAGGAGGATCTGTGTTGTAATGTGCTGAAATGGCAGAGGAGTGGATCTTAATTGATGAGAAGGATAGGTCTTTGTCCAGCATCTCAGTTAAGTATTGTAAAATCTGAGGAATGTTTGGGGCAAGAGGGTCAAGGCTTTGAGCCTGGTTCCAGGCACAGAATCTCTTCCATTTTTCTGAGTAAGATTTCCTGGTGCTAGGCCTCCTGGCCTCCAAAATGACATCCATAACAGCTTTAGAGAGAGGTGTTGCCTGTTTGACTAATGAATCTGCCATGCAGTCAGGTTTAGGGTTTTGAGCTGACCGTGCAGGTTCTGATTGTTTTGTTGAGTCAGAAGGTGTGAAATGTGAGGCAAAATCCATGGTGGGCCTTGAGATAAGTTCTTTAAGATTGGGTACCAGTGCTGGCATGGCCAGTCTGGAGCAATCAGGATAATCTGTGGGTTTTTTTTGTCTGGCTTTTAGGAGTACCTTTGAAAGGAGAAGCAGTGGTGGGAAGGCATAAACCTTCAGGCTTTTCCAGCTGAACGAAAGAGCATCCACTTTCCATGCTTGTGTGTGGTAAGTTCTTGTGCAGAATTTTTGTAGTTGGCAATTCAGTGAGGAGGCAAAAAGATCTATATCTGGGCATCCCCATTTTTGCATTACCATGCTGAAGATTTGTGGATTCAATTTCCATTTGTGAGGGTCCATGATATTTCTGCTTAGATCGTCTGCCAGAGTATTTTTCTTTCCTGGCAGGAATTGTGTTTGCAGATGAACTTGATAAGTTAGAGCTGTGTTCCACAAGGTCATGGCTTGCCTGCATAGGGGATAAGAACGAGTGCCCCCTTGCTTGTTTATGTACCACATTACTGTGGCATTGTCTGTCTTTAATAATAATTGTCCTGGATGCAGGGGGTCCTTGAAAGCTGTTAGGGCATTTTGAACAGCCAACATCTCTTTTTGATTGATGTGAAGATGCATTTGGTCTGTGGTCCACTTGCCCTGAATACATTTTCCTGCCATGTGTGCTCCCCAGGCATAATCCGAAGCATCTGTTGTTATAGTCTGCCTGGCTGTGGGTAGAGTGAAAGGCTGACCCTTGTTGAGGTGACATGCCTGTGCCCACCATCGAAACTCCTGTTGTAGGCAGGGAATTATTGGTATTACTCCTTCTAAACTGTGACAGTGTTGAGTCCAAACGCTTTTTAGGTACCATTGTAATTTCCTCATATGCAGTCTGGCATATGGAATTAGTAGTATGCAGGATGCCATGAATCCCAGGGCCTGCAGAATTTTTCTTGCAGGGAGATGGGACTTTTTTATCAGTAATTGAAAATATTGAGTCAGTTGTCCTTGTTTGTCTGGCATGAGATAAGCCATCTGGGCCATTGTATTTAAGATGGCACCCAGGAATATTAACCATTGTGAGGGCACTAGTTTTGACTTCTTTTCGTTTACTGTGTACGCTAGAGAAATTAGCAACCTTTTTACAAACACCAGATGCTTTAGAAGAATGTCCTTTCTCTCTGCTTGAATGAGGCAGTCATCCAGGTATGGATATATTTGAATTCCTTTTTGTCTGCAAAATGCAATTACTGGTGCCAGGCACTTTGTAAAGACCCTGGGTGCAGCAGATAAGCCAAAGGGCAGTGCAGAGAATTGGTAGTGCATTGTACCAGCTTTGAATCTGAGGTATCTTCTGCAATCTTGTCTGATAGGGACATGCAGGTATGCCTCTTTGAGGTCCAAAGTAACAAGCAAAGCCTTCTTGCCCAGCATGGGAAGAAGCTGCTGTAGTGTCAACATTTTAAATTTCAGAACATCCAGGTACCCATTTAGAGTTGAAAGGTCCAGTATGGGTCTCCAGGCTTTGTCCTTTCTGGGGACCAGGAAGAGTCTTGAGTAGAATCCTTGTCCTTGTTCCTGCTGTGGTACTTTTTGAATAGCTCTCATGTCCATGAGGGCTGAAATTTGTTTTTGAGCCTCTGCCCATTGATTTTGTGGCAGGTTTGGCATTTCTTTTAGCCTTGGTAAAGTGTGAAAGTGGAACCTGTAACCTTGAGACACAATATTCAGAACCCATTTGTCTTGGGTGATTGTTTGCCAATTTTGCGAAAAAAGTGCTAGTTTTCCCCCTAAGGGGGCTGCCAAAAAGGAAGTGCTTGGCATACGAAGGGGGAAGTCATTGGGACTGTTTCCTGTAAGGTTGAGACTTGTCCTCACCTCCTTTTAGGGTTGAGGTACCCCACTGTCGTTGTCTGTTAGAGCCTTGGGGTTGAGATCTGCCTCTTGGGTGTCTGTATCTGCCTCTCTGTGGCCTGTCTGACACTGGAAAGGACCAATTCTTTGTAGGCCAATTTCTGCTAAATCAAGGTGGCTGTACCTGTAAGAAATGTTTGGCTGTTTGCATAGATTTAGCTTTATCCTCCATTTTCTTTAACACCTCTTCTGCCTTAACACCAAACAAGGTATCATGCTGTAACGGAGCATCGAATAATTTTGCCTTAACATGATCAGGTAAACTCTGTTCTTTTAACCAAGCATGTCTTCGAATCACAGAACCTGTAACTGCGGCTCTACAAGAGGCCTCTAAAGAATCAAAACCACATTGCAGAGTATGTTTTCCCACCTGTTCAACTGCATGCAATAAATCCTGCATTTCTTTATAGTCAGGAGCTTCTGAGTTTGCAAGCATTTTCTGTTTTAACTGAGCTATTAAATATTGTTGGTACTTAAGCATGTGAAACTGGCAATTTAACTCCCTTACTGCTAAAGTTGCAGAAGTGTAAACTTTCTTCTCCCATCTATCCAATGCTCTAGAATCTCTGTCAGAGGGGACTGGATTTTTTGCAATGGAAGCCTTAACCCCTTTGGGACCCTGGGAAATGGTTTCTGGGTCAGCAGAAGGGTTTTTATAAAGAAACTTGTGAGAGTCAGGGACTCTATAATACCTATCTGGCTTTGCTGGTGCAGGGGTCAAAGAATCAGGAGATAAGCTGGATTCAGAGAACACATCATCCACAATATCTAGCACAGGTGAATAGCCAAGGGCCTGTGCTGAGGCAATAAAAGGAAGTCCCTGAGCCTTTTCTTGGATTCTGAATAATCCTGACTTTCCAATGGAAATGCTCCCTCATGGTATGTAAAGTTTCCCCAAAAGAGTAATCCTCAGGAGGAGAGGCTGAAGGGATAGATTATTCAGCATCAGAGTCCTCATAGGGGGGTAGAGAGTATCCCTGGTTTGAAGAGGAATCAGAGGAATTGGAAACCTGATCAGAGGAATCATAGTCTGTATCCTGCCTAGGCCTTTTCTCAGGAGGGGGATGGGAACCCCTGATTAGAGTAATGAGGTCTTCGGCCATTTTGAGCATCTTTTTCTTATCATGGAGGACTGTCCAGGAGAATGCTGTACTTGCTTCTTTGTCTTTAATGGTGTTTTTGTCTTGGCTGTTGCTTTAATGGTAAGTTGTGAAGGTCTGAAAACACCCTCAGAAGCCAATGCCTGCTCAGCAGCTCCAGACCCATCTGAGGGATTAGTTTCCGTAGGCCCAATACCTTGAGTTTCCAGAGGCCTAGTTGTCTCCACGTGGGAGTTGGAGGCGGCCTGTGGCTCTGAGGTAGCGGGTGTCAGGGGCTGCGAAAGCACCTCACTGAGAACCGGCGAGCCGGCGACTGGCCTAGAACAGGCTTCGTCATCGGTTTTGGACCTCGGATGCCTGTCTTTATCCTTGTCTTTGCGTTTTTTAAGAATTGCCGTCGTCGGTTGTTCCGACGGCATTGTATAATTGAACCTTCGGCCAAAGTAGTGCAAAGCAAAATCAAAACATCGTTTTATATTGCGTTTGTTAAATCTAGCACAAAACTTACAACTAGTGACGTCATGATCAGGGCCTGGGCATGGAATACAGTAAGAGTGGAAGTCCTTATGAGGTATTTGCTTCCCACAAGAAATACAATTATTAACTTTTTCTAACATTGGTCTGAGGCAAGAAAAAAGTTTCCCCAACGGGGTACTTAGCTTTATTAAATACTTCGGATCTGAAATTCGACTTCAAAAATCTCAGGAGTCGGCTGACTGCACTTGCGAACTGCTTTTGCTTCGGGCACTGCGCGGCAAGAGAGACTGGAGAAAATAGCGTCAGATGCATCTTATATACCCCTGGCACACTGACATCAGGGAAGAAGCGACAGCAACCGATACCAGACCAAGACTTTGGAACTTTGGCCGACTGCGGGACCGCCTGACGGCAGGATATCCCAAGTGTAATGACTGCAGCAGTGTAACATGATGAACATCCATCATTTCCTGGTTCTGTGTTGTAAAACGATGAAGCCCATATTATGTCTCATTTTCAAGTTCAAGTAGTGGCTCAAGTACTGGAAAAGCAAGGATGAGGTGTGGGAGAACGAGAGTGAGTAGTAGGATTTGTTCAGGGAGTGGTGGCTTTTAGGCTAGCTATGCCAGTGCAAGAGGAAGCTTGCATGAAAGTAGCTAACTAGGGGGCACAGATTTGGGATTTTAATCCAGAGAAGTCGCTTTCATGAGGCTGTGTGTGTGTGAGCATACAGACATCAGAGGCAGGGCAATGCATTCCCTACTGAGATGTCATACCTAAATATCTACTGAAGAGAATATATCCATAGTTTGTGACAGAATGATACAGCTGCAGACTGGAGGAAGAGTCTGTTAGTTGGGGTTAGAAGGACAGATCTCCCTTCAGGATCTGGGCTGATGGATAGAGACTCAATCACGTGGTGGAATGGGGTTCCCTTGGTCATAACTGGTATAGAAGGATCAGTTTCATACATGGCCCTGGATTCAGGGGTAAGCCAAACACAACTGGTTATGGTGACAGTCACTTGTCTCAGCAGCAACCCTGGGAAAAAAGTACCCTTATAGCTGCCTGGATGATGGCGATGACCCCCTCTAGAAAAGTGTCACCTTCAGCCTGGGTAAGAGAATGGATAGGCAAATCTGACTGCTGGGGTCTTGATGAGCAGAGGTATGGGGGCAAAAAAAGAAGGTATGTACTCACCATAACGTTCCATCTGTGTTGTCCACTGTCATTCTTCCTCAATAGTTAGGTTTGGATCTGAACCTTGGATTCAACTTGACTGCTTCTTCCAGAAAAGAGAATACTTGAACTCTTGAGCTCCTTCCTTTACCCACAATGCCTAACCAACCCAAAATACCTCAGCTCTAGTTTGCTGCCAAAAGACTTATAGAGCAGTGGAAAATAAGAAAAGAATGGAAGATGGAGCTCAAACAAGGAACAGAGGTTTCTCCAATACCCTTCAATCTCTCCAGGAGTAAAACAAGGATGGGGAAGTTGTGCAGGACATTGAGGAAGAATAAAAATGAACAACACAGATGGAATGTTATGGTGAGTACATAACACTTATCTGATGTTGTCATTTTCATTCATTCCTCAACAGCTGGGACAGAGTCCCCAGCTACCTAAATCCAAGGAGGACTCTTAAGGAAGGATATTCTGGAACACAGCTGAGCCAAAGGCTGCTTTCCCCTAGAGACCAGATCCAATTTGTAATAAGCAATAAAGGTAATAGGACTAACCCAAGTTGAAGCTGAACAAATATCATCCAAGGAAGTCCTAGACAAAAAGGCTGACAAAATCACCATAGACCTCATGGAATGGGTTCTTGGAGGTTTTGGCAAAGGCAAACTCACTTTCTCAGAAACAAAGATAATGCAATCAGATAACCATTTGGCCAAAGTCACTTTAAATAATGGTTTGCCAAGTTTTGGATCAGAAAAAGAAACAAACATCTCTTCAGATTTTCTCAGGTCTTTGGTTCTGTGGAGGGAGAAATGTTAATTCTCTGTGGACATCCAAAAATGTAATGTATTCTCCTTTGTTTGAAAAATTAAGAAAGAAGACTGGGAGATTGATTACTTGATTAACATTAGATTCCAACACCACCTTTGGTAAAAAGGAAGGATTAGTCCATAAAGATACTCGAACATTGTGAAAAATTAAATAAGGGGATTTAGATGACAATGCTTGAAGTTCAGACAATCTTCTGGCAGAAGTGATAGCAACTAGGAAAACGGTTTTCCAGGTCAAAAACCTCAGATCCGACTTACCTGCTGGTTAAAAGGAGTGTTGAGCAATATTTAAATCCCTAGGAGATGTAGAATATTTTAAAGGAGGCCTGCGTAAGTAGGTTCCTCTGAGAAAGGCTTTACAAAGCTTGGAAGAAACTAAAGTAGAATTATTTACTCCAACATGAAAGTTGGAAATGGCTGCTAATTGTAGTCTGATAGTTGAGGACCTAGCACCTTCACTGAAAATTGTAGCTAAAAAGTCAAGAACCTTTGAAATTGGTACTGAAAAGGGGCCTAAATGCTTTCTATGGGTCCAAATAACATCTTTTCCATTTACTTTTGTAAACTTTTCCAGTGGAAGCTGTATGGGAAGACAAAAGAATATGACGGTCAAAATAGGAGAGCCTGGGCTGTCTAGCAAGCAACAGAACTGGAGAAACCATGCGATTAACTTGAGGCCTGAAATGTCCAGATGAGTCCTGCCTGTCGGTGAGACAGGAGGCCCGTAGTTGGATCCAGAATCCGAGGTGGATGTGGAAGATGAGGCCAAAGGAAGGGAAACCAGAAATGATGAGGCCAGTAAGTGGCAATGAGAATAACTGCTCTTCACTTGATATACTTTCTAGAGAAATTTATGAATGAGGGGTAATGGGGGGGGTAAGCATAAAAGAGACTGGAGGGCCAAGCATGAAGAAAAGGTGTCCCTCAGGAATTCCCTCACTAGGAAGATCAGGGCACAGAACCTGCTGCATGTTGTTGTGAGGATATGCAAAAAAGATCACAGTATGGTTGGCCCCATCAATGGAAAATCATATCTGCCACCTTGATATTGAGAGATCACTCATGTGGCATAAGTATGGACCTGCTTAAGTTGTCTGAAATCATGTTGGACTTCCCTGGGATGTGCATTGCTATCAGAAAGTGATTGGAGGAAATCACCTATTGCCATACTCTCATAGCTTCTCGACAAAGAGGGTAAGATCTGGTTCCCCCTTACTTGTTGATATACCAGATCACTGACATACTGTCCATCTGAATTGCAACATTCCTGGTTGGGAGAGTGTCTTAAAAGGCCTGAAATACGAGGAGGACAGCTCCTTCCTGAGTACTGCCCTCCCACCTGACTTGAGAGGTGTCTGTGGTCACTGTGGCCTTGAGCTAAGGGAGAACAAAGGAACAGCCTTCATGTATTTGATTGGAGTGGATCCACTAGAGAAGGTAATTCTTGCAAGCTTGAGTTATCTTGACTGGCCTAGATAATGGCTGTTGGAGAAGAGACCATTGAGTTGTGTGTCCATTGGGGGATTCTCATATGGAACCTGGCCAGCTGTACAAGGGTGACTTCTGCTGACATGGATCCCAAGGCTTGGAATATCAGATGGGTTGAAAGAGAAGAATTATGAATAATCTTTTTGACATGGAACTGAATAGTCTGAATCTGAGACAGAGGGGAAGAAGCTATTTGACTGGCTATATTGAAAAGAGCACCAATGAATTCCAGAGTTTGAGTTGGATTAAGCTGAGATTTTTTGTAACTGAAGGATTACCCCAGATTAGAGCACAGCTGGAGTAAGTTATCCTTTGCTTGAATTAGCTGATGGACCCAGTTGTCCAGGTTTGGAAAAAATCAGAATCCTAGCAGTCTCAGGTGAGCTGCAACTACTGCCATACACTTGGTAAACACCCTGGGGGCTGTGGTGAGACCAAACGGCAGTGCTCTGAATTGGTAATGACTGGATCCCAGCTGGAAGTGTAGGTATTTTCTGCATCATCTGTTCATTTTGATGTGATAGTATGCATCCTGAAGATCTATTGAGCACATCCAGTTGTCCTTGTGCAGAAACGACAGAATTAATTGAACCATGACCATCTAAAACTTTATATGTTGAACAGACTGATTTAATTTGCTGAGATCCAAAATTGGTCTCCAGTCACCTTTCTTTTTAAGCACTAAAAAAAATCTTGAATACGTTCCAGACTCTCTCTAGTGTAGGGGGACCTCTTGTATAACTTTTTTTTTCTAGCAGCTTAATTCTAGTGCTGCTGCTTCCCTCTGACTGGGTGAAACATCGGGGATTTTCTTTGAAACTGAGGGGGGTGGGAAAATGGTATGATATAACCGCTGTATATTATCCTCTGCACCTATGAATCTTTTGTGATTTCTAATCAGGCTCTCTGGTGCAGGAATAAATGACCCCTGACTGCCTCCAGAGATGGACAGTTAGGCCTCTTTTCAGGAGCGCTGACAGGATCTGTCAGAGAAGGAATCTCTAGAAACTTTATTAACTCATTCACGCCAATGGAGCTCAGGAAGTTTGCACTGTAACTTCCAAATAGGAGGAGCCTCAGCCTTTTGACAAAATCAAATTATGCCTTCACATTTCAAACAAATGTTCGGATCTCTGGAACTATAGGGATTATGAAAGAAGTATAACTGACAAACTATTTTTATAGTGGTAGTATTCTTTAGGTTCTAGGTCTTAAACTGAGTTTTATAAGTCACAGTAAATACAGTAACAATTACATTTGTAGCTTTGACATTTTTAAATCTATTCCCTTACCTATCTGGCCTCCCTCCATCCCACAGAGTTCAAAGTGGCGTGCTCAATAGGCAATCAGATCTACAGTGTCTGAATCACCACGACTGTGTCTGTTGCCCAGAAAAGTAACTGTCTGCAATCTCCCAGAAACGGCTGCAATCTAGTGTGTCTTAAAAACTTGTTACAAAGTACATTCAACCGTTTTGTAACCTCTAACCTACCTGCCTGATTTTTCAAAGCAGTGCACCCAAGTAAACCTGTTGAGGACCGCTCCCTGAATGACCGACAAATCTATCCACAGACTATCCCATCTAGAGCTATTTTTTGTTCCAAGCATAAAATTAAAATAGCAGCTCCAATCCTGTATTTCACCAGTCTATTCTCCCACAAAACCCAATAGTTCTCCAAACAAAACAAAGTAAAGAAAGGGATTATCTTACCGTAATTCTGTTAAATGTATTAGAAGTATTTTTACATTATTATTTGGTGGTATTACTTACTGATTGTGTTTCTCCTATCTTGGGTGTAGCCCCACTCCGTTCGCCCTTGCTATGCTCAGGCTCACTTCGCTCCCCTCCCACCCTATTCTCACCCTCCCCATATAATTTCCTTTATACCTATCCACCTGTTTTCTCCTACCATAAGACTCCTCTCCTTCCTGTTACACTACCTTTAACACAACTATCTTCGACAATGATAGATATTAACCCAATCATTCAACAACTATAAAACATGTCTTACACAATCAACCCAACTACTGAAAACATTACTCTAGCTATTAGCAATCTTCACCCTACTCCTACTTTCCAACCTAACCTCTTACCACACTCGACTCCATAACCATACCCCATCCTCTTGGCAGACAGAATCCACAGGCAATCCCATCAAACTAAACAACGTCCCTATAGCACTATACGACCTTACCAACTCCCAACCATTTTCTTACTCACACAATAAACTGACAATCAAAATAAACCCTTTCACTTCTCAGAGACAAATTAAGATAATGTACAAATTAAGCAAACTCTACCTGCAACTACTCCATGCACTCACTAGCTGTGGTGACATACACTCCAATCCAGAACACATCACATCAATCAACCCCAATTTAAACCAGATAAATGCCCTATACCACAGACCTACCTCATCTGTCCTCTTCTTAAACATCAATGCAAGAAGTATACTTAACAAAATTCAGGACCTTCATGCCTTACTCGCCCTATACAAACTAGATATCACTATTTTAACTGAAACATGGCTTAAACCAGAACACCACAATAATGAAATTAATGCCCCTGGCTACAATATTATTCAAAGAGGTAAATTAGAGAAAAAAGGAGGGGGTGTAGCAATCTTATTCCAAAATCATCTCACCATAGAACAACTGGACTACAATAACCAAGAGGCCAACGATATAGAACTAATCCTTGCCAAATTAAAAATAAATTCCAACAAACACATATTTACTGCAGGTGGTTATATCCCACCAGGCAATAAAATAACTGTAATGGAAAACCTGCTTAGCTAGTTGTCTAACTCCCTCCCACAAGATGCCATTCTATTAGGGGACTTTAATATTGACTGGCTTAATTGCTCCAGCCACAATCCCTCTGCCTTTATAAACCTCCACAGGTTTACCCAAACCATAACTAACCCCACTAGAACTGACAAACCATCCAAATGCCAGTCAATCTTAGACTGGATCCTGGTATTTGATCCCACTCGTGCACAGCTATCTGGCTGTCTTCCGGACAGCCTAAGTGACCATCATCCAACCTATTCTACATATTCTATAGTATGAACTCACTGATGACTAGCTCAGTACTTGAGATCTTTTCTCATTGGACTCTCTAATAGTCTGGATTACCATTTGAATTGTTAATGAAGTTAGAACTACCCCTACCTCATATCTTCCCACCTGGACTATATTTATGCTGTTTTTGTTGTCAAAATACATGATTTATTTCAGTGAATATAAATAATAGGCAATATCCTCCACAAATCAAAACTGTAACTTGTGGCCATTCCCTGAGACAGTGTGTGGAGATAATGCATACAATTTAGTAAGGAGTAAGGGGTTTACTGCATACAATTTAGTAAGGAGTAAGGGGTTTACTATCAGAATGTTGATCATGTTTTTTGCGAAAATGGACATGACGACCGGCTGTTGGCCGATGTTCCTGTTGCTGAACGTTGGGAGAGAGAGAGAGAGAGAGAGAGAGTACATATCAGCGAATGCAACTGTGCATTCCCTGATATATACTCAATGTTATGTGTAGAGATTGCGGTACAGTGTGGAGTGGGAAATGTATCCCTTTCCTCACTGTAGTGCGACCTCAGAGTTGGAATATATAGTTTGCAGGGGGGTGCAGGGGGGCTTGCACCCTGCTAAAATGTAAATGTCAGTGTAGGTGTTTAATTTATGTTTGCACCTACGACATAAATGTCAAATCTACTAAAATCATTCAATAGATTTGGCATTTATGCCTAATTAGTATTCAGGAATTCGCAGTTTCCGTTCGATGTTACAGATGGGTTTCTTTTTGCATTTCGGCTATTTGATAGTAAACCGAGTAAGGCACCTGTGTTTATTCAGCAGTGGGCTTTTCACCTTTGATGTAGCCATACTAGTTCATAGGTTCATAGGATGATACTAGGCTATTGGCTCGGAGGCCCTTATAAGTCTAGCCAAGAATTTCACCCATGTTCCCTCAAAGTCAGTACCTGTTTCCCCAGTCCACCAGGGGCACAGGTGGGATTCCAGGGGTGTATTTTATGTTTCCCATCCAGCCATCCAGGTTCCTCAAAGAGGGCAAGAGAGGTACTCTGCTTGACTTGGAGAGGGAGTGTATTCGACAGATCGGGGAGTCTTTGGGACACAAATCTATCCTGCCAACAAGTTCTATTAATGTCACAGACCAGGTTAAGGCCTTGCATGAGGGTTGCACGAGTGGAGTTTGACTTACGGATATGCGGCAACTCCATCAAGGTTGGGTATGAGATGGCCTTGTATGCCAGACACAGGTGACCTCTGAGCAGTCTGTATGAGACTGAATAGAGGGACAGGTCCTTTAACCTATCTGTATAGGACAGGTATTTGAGATCTTGGATTTTTCTGGTCAGGAACCTCTGTGGTCATGCTCTTCGGCAGGTAGCCTGACAATAATATTATTCTTGGGGTTAACAGTTTGCTGAGCTTGACATTGTTCTACAGGATGAACTTGCTTGAATTAGCTAATACAAAGCCACCTGGCTTTAATTGAATTTGCATTAACATACTGGGCTGCAGGACATACCTGACATTTATACTGAGTGTTCGTTTTAACAAGCAGTGGGTCTGCAATACTCACATTTCTCTTCATTACTAATAGATATAATTTTATACTTTTTGGCTACTGTATAGCAAATAGAATGAACTTGCATTTCGTTTGCACTGAATAACAATTATTTTTATTACTTTGCCACCTTATTGCACAATTTAAGCACATGCCTCGGTTTTTGTTCCTGACAGACTGGAATTAGTGTTTTTTTTAATATCACACAGTGTATCATAGCACAGTTTATTGCTTCTGTTTGCTGACAGCATTAAGTCTTAATAGGGTCAGTTCATCATGACTCATCCCTTCCTGTCACAGCAAATTCTTACTTATAGGTTCATAGGTAGATACTAGGCTATCTGCCCTAGGGCATTTATAAGTCTAGCCAGAATGTATTTGGCTTCCGCCTCCCTATTAGATTAGCCTACTGTGCCTCTGTAAAGTAGGTCACAGAAGGTACCCTTTTAAGATTAGTTTACTGTGCCTCTGTCTAGCAGGGACACAGAAGAGATCCCAGGGGTGAATTTGCGATTTCCCATCCATACGTCAAGATTTCGCTTGAAGAGGGTCAGCGAGGGGCTATGTCTAACATGAATTGGGATTCTATTCCAGAGTGAGGGGAGCCTCTGGGAAATGAATCTGTCCCTCCAGCACATCTTATTTATTTTTGTGCTGAGGTTTAGGTCCCTGGAGCATGTAGCTCTAAGGGACTTGGATTTTTTGAGGTGGAGCATGTCCATTAATTCTGGGTTTGACATGGCTTTATATGTCAGGCATAGATCGCCTCTGAGTAGGCGGTAAGCAACTGAGTAGAGCTGGAGTTTCTTTAGTCGAGCTGCACAGGACATCTGTTTGTAGCCCATGATCCTCTTGGTGAGGTACTTTTGGGGTCTCTCCAGTTGCTGCAGGTGTCGGGTAGGGTACATCCCAAAAGGGGCATTGTATTCAATTATGGGCCTGATGAGTGAAGAGTAGAGGGGCACAATGACCTCTCTTGATCTAGATGCGCACCCTTTCGTGATAAGGTGGGCTATATAGAAGGTCTTGCTAACCACTTTGGCAACGTGATTATCAAAGGAGAGATTACTGTCTACGTTGGTCCCCAAATCTCCAATTACTTCTTCCGTACTTAATGGATTACCACCTATGTGGTAATTTGTGGGCACCTTGTTTTTCCCAAAGGAGATGACTATGCACTTTTTAGCATTTAGCTTGAGGCCGTGGCTCTGGCACCAAGCATCCGTCTCTGTGAGACCCTTTTGGAGGATGCTTGTGTCAGCTGGAGATTCGATTATGGCCCCCAGTTTGCAGTCATCTGTGAACTTTGTCAGCCATAATCCCCCCGTGTTAGCCTGAACCTCAGAGAAGTATATACCGAACAAGAGAGGTCCCAGAACTGAGCCCTGTGGGGCGCCACTTGTAACTGGTTTGGATTCGGACATGGCACCTGCAATTCTGACCATGTGGGTTCTATCTCTGAGCCAGTTTGCAACCCATCTTGTGATATAAGGGTTGATATTTAAGCTGGTACGCTTATTTATGATGCCCGAGTGGGGTATTGTGTCGAAGGCTTTTGCGAGGTCCAGGTAGGCTGTGTGGACTACCTTGCCCTCATCTATGGCTTTGGTAACTGTTTCAAAGAAATCAACTAGGTTTAAGAGGCAAGATCTACCCTTAACAAAGCCGAATTGGGTGGGGTCCAGTGTCTGGAGGCTCCCAATGTCTTTGTTTATGAGTTCCATGATAATACGCTCCATAGCTTTACAGACCAGACTAGTCAGGCTTATGGGGCGATAGTTTCCAGGGTCCGTTGTGGCACCACCTTTGTGGAGTGGGACCACTATAGCTGTACGCCATTCTTTGGGTACATATCCTGTAGTACGGCTAAGTTTGAACAGTGACAATGTGAGGGTTCAGTTCTTCTTGGAGCTCGTGTAAGATACTAGGACACCGTCCGGTCCCATAGATGCTGTGTTTTTTGCTTTGGAGAGGGCAGCTTTCACCTGTGCATCTGTGATGTCAGGGAGGTTACATTCAGTTGGGATAGGCATTTGCTCCTTGGGGGGGGAAGGGGGGAGAAGTTTGCACTGAATCTGTCTGCCAGGATGTTGGCTATGTCTGTAGGTTCGGTATATTTTGTACCGTTATGCAACAATTCAGAGCATATCTGGGAGTTTCCGCCCATGTTCCTGACATAACTAAAGAAGGCCTTGTGATTATCTTTAGTGTCTAGGGCAATTTTTCTTTCGAAACTGGCCTTTGATGATTTTATGAGGGATCGAAGTTTCTTGCTAATACTGATCAGAGATGCCTTCCCTTTTTGGGATTTTGCTCTGTCATGTAGTAACTTCCTCCTTCTGTTGTATAGCTTATTTATGGCCAGGGTCCACCAGACTGGTCTCCTGTTTTTGGAGGAGTGAGTCTTGGTTTTATTTGGGATAGCACGATCCATGCATTCCTGCAGGTGCTCATAGAATGCATTTGTAAAGGATTCTACTGATTGGGCTGTATTATCCTCTGGCCCAGGGGTTTTGAAGGATTCCACCTCAGTCTTGAGAAGTGCAAAGTTGGCTTTTGAGAAATTCTTTACAGTGATTTCCTTGGCTGGGGGTGGGGACGGGATATGGATGTCCAGGGAAATTTGTTTACGGTCTGATCTTACCAATGAGGGGTTTGCCTCTGGTGTGGAACATGGAGTCCCCATGTTGGTGATCACCAGGTCCAATGTGTTGTTCCCTCTTGTGGGAGTGGTGACCAGTTGTTCCATTGCATTAGAGTTTATAAATTCAAGGAACCGTTGGGCGAGGGTGTTTGGGCTTGAGTAGTTTTCCCAGTCAATGTTTGGGTAGTTGAAGTCACCCAATAACATAGTGTTTGGAGAGACCTTCATATTCTCCAGTATTCTCAGGAATGCCAAGTGGGGTTCCTGTAATAGGGAGGGTGTTCTGTAGCAGGCTACAAACTGAAAGGCAGTTTTGCCCGCTGTTAGTTGCACATGGATGGTTTCCGATGCTTCGTGCAGTGCTACTAACCTGGAGGTGTAGGTATCTTTGATGAATATAGATACTCCCCCTCCTTTTGTGCTTTGGTCCGAGTTTTGGGGCCGAAAAGCATGGTATGAGTTATAACCTGATAGTGCTGGGGTGCTCTCAGTAGCCTTGAACCAGGTTTCTGTTACTGCACAGACATCGATTTTCTCCATACTGAGGAGAGCCTCGAGTGCGTGCATCTTGAGGTTTAGACTTCTGGCATTGAGTAGCATTACCTTTTGTTTTTTTATCCTTGGGTTGTCTATGGATGTGGGTTTGTCCTTTGAGCCTTGCCTAAAAAAGGCACTATGTGGGTGGCAAGAGCCTTGGCCAGTATACGAAAGCCTAAGGGTGACAGGTGCAAGCCGTCCCTAGCGAAGCAACGTGGCTTGTCAAGCATGTCATCCCAGGCTGACAGACACTGGATCCCCTTTGAATGACACCAATACTTTAGCCAATTGTTGAAACTGATCATTTTGTCTTTATACTGTGGCATCATTCTTGATGAGGGCAAGATGCTACTCAAGGTCAGGGTCATACCAGCCTGGGCTACATGGTCAGAGAGCTCCTCTATGTCTCTTTTCATGTAGTCCAGGGAGGTACGTCTCAGGTCATTCACACCAGCATGGACAATGACAGAGTCATATTTGTACTTGCTTTGGAGTGACCTGAGTGCTTGCGTTATGTGGCGGATCCTGGCACCTGACAGGCAGCTTACAGTGACCTTCTCCTTGTTCAGTCTGGTGACCGGGACATCAGTGTGCCAGATAATAGAGTCCCCTATTACAAGTGTATTTGGTGTGTTGTTTGGCCTTAAGGGCTGTGACTGTGAGGCACACTGATTTTGTGAGATATGTGATTCGTGGGTATTGTTGAGGGGTGGCTGTTGCTTGGATATCTGCTTAGGAGGTCTTTGCTGTTTAGGCAGATTTTTATTTAGAGCCTCTAAGTATGTTTTTGTGTGTTTATGTGTTGGGTATGCAGATGCAATAGGTCTGTGTGAGACTGGATTTGTGGTGTGGGTGGTTACCTTTTCCTCCTGACTGTGCCAGTCTTGGGTTAAGACAGCTCTGCCTCCAGTTTGGCTGTGTAACTGCATCTCTCACATGTATTAGAGTTTGTTGGAAGGAGGAGAAGGTTGTCTGTGTACATAAGGCAATTGTAACATTGCCTCAAAATTCCCAGATTCACCAGCTGGACTGGAGAGTAACCTTGAAACTGACCCTTGGACATACCAGATTAGTATAGGGAACTGTTTTTTTACTGATCAGATTAGGGAAGGGAACTGATTTTTCACTTGATCAGGAAGGACCAATCGGGAGCCTAATACTTATGAGAAGTCAAGGAGGATGTAGTGCTTTAGTTAGTTGGTGTTTCCTTATAAGAGCTGAGCAAGTGCAGGGCTTTAGAAAGAGAATAGAGTGATTACTTTGAGAGTTTGAACAGTTCTAAGGGAAAAAGTGAAGAGCAGACTTTGTGGAGCCTGGAATAGTTTAAACCTGTTTAGGCGGTGCTGCCCGACGCTGCTCAGTGCTTAAAACCGCGCAAAAAGAGAGTTGTAGGTTTTTAAGAGAGAGAGATGAAGGAGTTTAGAATTGACCCAAAATGGCCAAAAAACTACAGCTTCTAGGTAGTAACCACTCCTCCAGGGACAGGAAGGCTGTTCAGTGTTAGCCACTCCCACTGGTGAACACAGAGACTTCCCTTTAGCCCAAGCAAGCACTGGCCTTCTAGAAACTTCCAAACAGTTCAGAACAGCAAATCTGTAACTGAACTTTCTTAACTTTCAGAAAGTGGGAAAAAAGCAAGATTTTTTTTTTCTTTTTCTTGTAGTTTAAAGGTAGCAGAGCTACACAAGCAGCAAAATAATCACAACAGTGTAATAAATGACCCCACACTTGAGTGCTAGGCCAAAATCAGGTAAAATGCAGTTTTTAGAGAAAAAAATTATTTTAAATTAAGTGCAGCACAGGAAATACAGTAAAAAGGCTCTAGATGTGTTCCAAGTACTGTTACTGTTACAGATATAAACTTTAGCAAGCCGGAAAATGCCAAAAAGTAGGTGGCAAAGCAGTAAAACTTAACAAAAAATCAGAAGAAAATACTTAAAATCACAAAAGTGGCTCCTTTTCTTCTCTCAGCGTTTTCTCCCCTTGGTAGGTACTTCACTTGCTGAACTCACTCATTAAACTCATACAATTTTTTTTTAATGAATTCTTCAGTATTCCAGTACTTTCACTTCTGCCCTACCATTCTGGTCTCTCTGTTTAACATTTTATTGTCTGCATTAACCCTATACTACACTATCTTCTTATGCATCACACCCTGCTATTTTCTGTTCCCCATTCCAATACATTGGTGCTTCAACATAGTTACTGAGCTCATCTGTATCTGAAATCTTGTAACGCAATTATCACCTTCTTAAGCCTTCCCGCACCAGTACAAAAATAGTATCTACAACAAAGTCCTTAGCGTTACTTCCACTGGCACGGTAGCAGCAGATTAACCAAGCTTGCCCACCCACCTATCATGATGACTCTGCATTTAATCATGCACTTCATTGCTTCATTTCATCCTGCATTATTTTCCCTAAGCCCGTTATCTGCACCCCTGTCTCTTTGTTATGCCCCTTACCTGAATCACTAGCTTCTTTGCCTCTGCAACTCTGCCTGCCCTCCGCCTACTATTTAGGTTACTCTTGGATTTTTATCTCTGGTATGAGAATTCTGTTCAATCTTCTTTTTTCTGACCCCTGCCACCTTGTTAACTCTCTCTCCCCCTTCAACCTTTAATCCACATGACATTCACATTCCAAAGCTTAACCACCTTTCCCTACTCTAACAACACTCACTTTATTCCTTCCTCTACCACCCTTAGGCAAGCAACCATTTCTACCCTCATCATCACTTCACTGTGCCAATGAAAGGTACATTAACACCTTCAGAATATCCATTGCATTCACCCTCTGGCTTCTGTGATTCTGTTTTCCTCAAGCCTTTGTCAATCCTTCTACCACTAACATGTACTAACAAAAAGCAGTATCAGAATAACCCTAGCCACAGTCAACATTTGTATCATCGTACAAAAAAATTCTGAAACCTGGTCTGATACTGCTAAACCTTAATACCACTGAGGTTATGTAAATTAAGCTAAAAGAACAGTTCTTCATTCCCTGCTTTCCTAGCTCAATACCATCTCATGAATTAGAATAGAACAAGACTTGGAAGGCATGTCTCACCCCTTCTTTATGACAAGCAGTTTGACTAAAGGCATTTAAATCTCTTACCTAACAAAAGTCATCTCAAGTGAAATGAAGTCATGCATGAGTACACCATTGGAGACCACCAAAAACTTCATGTAGCAGTCTACTATAAATTTCCCATCTCCACCTCCTGCAACCTACATGCCCATCTGTGCCAGCATGAAAGGAATATCACTTCTATTCTGGGGACTTCAACATGCACTTATGTATCAAAACCCAATTCACATTCAGCATGTCACTCCAGATATGGAGTGCATCAACTTGTCAGCTCTCCTACCTCCAAACTCCAAGTGAAATGATCACATAACTCTGTTCTGGGTACCCTAGAAATATACCATCTACATGCACACCCCCAAATACACTTAATCCATTAATGACTGCCTACTGTCTGGTCCTTGCCACCTCCTAAGGTAAAAGATGAAAACTACCCTTACCCAGTAACCAGAATTATTTGAAATCACCCACATTGACTGGTCTCCAGCAAAATTAAAGTCAAACTACAACGATGAACAATAGCACTTTTACATCTGCTTATGCTTTCTAGGATATGCACTTCCCAATCAAGACCATGTGGTTCAGGTACCAGCTATATCCTTGACTCACCCCCAAACCCACCACCATATCAAACAAAGGGAAAAGGAGTGATCTAACTAAAAAACAGCAAATAACAGAGGACTGGGGATAACTACATTACAGCTCATTATGAGTGTCCACAAAAAATCTTCAACTTAGTTAAGGCACATTTTTTTAAAGAGGCGTTCCATCACGAATCCTAAACACTTCTGGAAGGAGATCAGTTTTCCCAAAGACTGTACCAATATTCCTGATTTCATGTTCTTTACAAAGGACAGCGGCCTGTTTTAGGGTCACTAATACACATAGCAAGTGGATACACTAAGTTCTTATAGGAAGTCTCCTGTGAACAATCACTCTGTGATATAGCCATAACTTTCATTTCCTACCACGGCACCAACAAAAGTACAGTTGTGTACACTTACCATAAATGTAGATGTTCGAGTGTATTCACTGTTGCAGTCATTACATTTGGGTTATCTGCTTGCAGGTAACCCTCAGTCGGCCTGATTAACAAAGTTTTGGGTCCTACATCAGTTGATGTCCCTTCTTCCATGACGTCAGGTCGTCAGGGGTATAAAGCATGCAGCCGATGCCATTACATCAGTTTTTCTTGCCCCAGATGTCAGGTGCCCCCCTAATGGGGAGCAATTAAATATAAAAGTACAATGATATACCTCCAACAAAAAAGCAAATACACCAAAAAAGCTTTTAAGCATAGTAAAGGAAAGTAGAGGTATAACCAAAAGAAGTTAGGGGGCTGGAGGGAGGGTAACCAGGACTGCAACAGTGAATACACTCAAACATCTACATTTATGGCAAGTGTACACAACTGTACTATGTTCTTCATGTTTCACTGTTGCAGTCATTACATTTGGGTAGATTCCCAAAGCTATGGTTGGAAGGAGGAATTTAGATAGCATTAAAACCAGCTATAAGGCCCTGCAAGACTGCAGTGGCAAAACCAGCTCTGGATTTAGAGAAAATTGGAAAATTATAATGCTTGGTGAAAGTATGTACAGAACTCTAGGTAGCAGCTTCTATGATGTCCCTGGTAGGGATGCCGCTGAGAAAGGCTGTAGAGGTAGATGCAGCCCTGGTGGAGTAAGGTCTGATCCCCTGGGGGATAGGTTTTCCAGGGTGCTTATTGCAGAAATGAATGCAATGACCTATCCATTTAGAAATGGTTTGCTTTGAAATAGCCTTCCCCTCTGCCCCTGCAGCAAATGCTACCAGCAGTTGTTCAGATTTCCTATGAGGTTTAGTCCTGTCCAAGTAGAATCTGAGTTGTCAATGCACATCTAAGGAATGCAGTATCCATTCTCCTTTGTTCTGTGGATTGGGAAAAAAGGTTAGCAAATGAATGGACTGATTAAGAGCCACACTGGATACCACCTTGGGCATGAAGGATGGATTGGTTCTGAGGGACACCCTGTCTGCATGAAAGATGATGAAAGGCTCCACTGCCATAAGGGCCTGTAATTCAGATACCCTTCCAGCTGAAGTGATTGCTAAAAGGAAAGCTGTTTTCCAAGAAAGAAATTTTAAATCTGCAGTAGCAGTTGACTCAAAAGGAGGTAGAGTGAGTTTCTCCAAAACAAAGTTAAGGTCCCAGGCTGGGGTTGGAGCTCTCCTGGATGGTCTCAAATTTTTGGCCCCTCTGAGGAACTGCTTGAGCAGTAAATGAGAGAAGGGGGGGGTTGAGTTATAATGAGATGAAATGGCTGAGGCGTGAATTTTAATGGAGGAAAAAGACAGGCCCTTGTGAAGCATCCCAGTTAAGTATTGTAAAATCTGAGGTAAATTGGGCACTGCTGTGCTTATCCCTTGAGATTGGTTCCAGGCACAGAATCTTTTCCATTTTTCAGCATAGGATTTTTTAGTGCTAGGCTTCCTTGCCTCTAAAATGATATCCATCACAGGTTTACTGAGGGATGGTAAAGGAGAGATTATGTAATTAGCCAGGGTGCAAGGTTCAGTGTTAGAAGCTGATGGTTCAGAATCTGGTTCTCCTGCTGAGACAACAGATAAGGAGTCTGAGGCAGGTGCCATGGGGATAACCGTGACACACTGTGCAGGAGGGGGCACCAGTGTTGGCGTGGCCAGTCTGGAGCAATCAAAATCATCCTTGGTTGTCCTGTTTGATTTTTTAGTACTACTTTGGAGAGCAGAGGCAGAGGGGGGAAGGCATAGCCTGATAGATTTTTCCAACTGAAGGGCAGAGCATCCACTTTCCAGGCTTGTTTGTGGGGAGTCCTTGTGCAAAATTTGTCCAATTGGTAGTTCTGGGGAGAGGCAAACAGGTCTATATCTGGGCTCCCCCATTTGCTTGTCAACATGTTGAAAATCCTTGGTTCCAGATTCCACTCGTGTGGGTCCATGAGGTTTCTGCTTAGTCTGTCTGCCAGTGTATTTAATTTTCCTGGCAGGAATTGAGCTTGTAGGTGCACTTGGTAGCTCAAGGCTATGGCTAGTCTGTAGAGGGGGTAAGAATGTGTACCCCCCCCCCGCTTATGTACCACATAACAGTGGTGTTGTCCATCTTTACCATTAATTGTCCTGGAAGAATGTGGTCCTTGAAGGCTGTCAGAGCATTCTGTACAGCTAACATTTCTTTTTGACTGATATGCAGGTGCATTTGACTTGGGTTCAATTTGCCCTGAATGCACTTCCCTGCCAGGTGAGCCCCCCCATGCATAGTCTGATGCGTCTGTTGTTAGGGTTTTGGCGGCATGGGGTGGTGTGAAAGGTAGTCCCTTGTTTTGGTGGCAGGCCTCTACCCACCAAAGGAACTCTAGGCATAGGCAAGGTATGATAGGAATCATTGCTTCTAGATCCTGAGAATGTTGACAGCATAGGCTTTTTAGATACCACTGTAGTTTCCTCATATGCAGTCTTGCATATGGAATTAGAAGAATGTAGGAGGCCATGAACCCCAAGGCTTGCAGTATTTGTCTTGCAGATAGCAGGGTTTTTGTGGCCACTGTTTGAAGTAGGCTGTCAAATGAATTTGTTTCTCTGGCATGAGGTAGGCCATCTGGGAAGTTGTATTCAAGCTTGCTCCCAGGAATATAATTTGTTGACAGGGTACCAGGTGTGATTTCTTTTCGTTTATGGTGTACCCCAGACAAGTTAGAACCCTTTGTACAAAGGCCAGATGATTCAAAAATATGTCCTGGCTTCCTTCCTGAATTAGATAGTCGTCCAGGTATGGATATATTTGAATATTTCTTTGCCTGCAAAATGCAATAACTGGTGCTAAGCATTTTGTGAACACCCTGGGTGCAGTAGATAAGCCAAAGGGCAGTGCAGAGAACTGATAGTGCGTGTAGCCTGCTTTAAAGCGTAGGTATCTTCTGCAAGATTCCCTGATTGGGATGTGCAGGTATGCTTCTTTTAAATCTAGTGTTGCCAACCTGGCATCTTTGCCTAGCATAGGAAGTAATAGAAGAGTCAGCATCTTGAATTTTGGAATCTCCAAAAAGGTGTTTAGCGTATACAGGTCCAGGATAGGACGCCATGAATTGTCTTTTCTGGGTACCAGGAAAAGTCTTGAGTAGAAACCTTGTCCCTTTTCCTCTTCTGGTACCAGTTGAATAGCCCCCATTGCTTAAGAGAGAGTACTTGTTTTTGGGCTTCTGCCCACTGATTTGGGGGTAGGTCCAGCCACCCGCTTGGTGTTGGCAACATGTGGAAGTGAAATCTGTATCCCTGGGACACTACATTTAAAACCCATTTGTCCTGGGTAATGAGTTCCCAGTTTTTTGCATGAAGAGCAATCTTTCCCCCCAAAGGGGCAGTCAGTTGATAACTGCTTGGAAATTTTAAAAGGATGTCACTGAGACAGTTTACCATAGGAGGGAGTCTTATTACTCCCAGATTTGGAAGTGGAGGCCCCTCACTGCTTTGTCCTGTGTCTCCCCTGGGAATGAACCCTGGGGTTTTTGCTGTGTCTGGGTTTGGCTTGAGAAGACCTGCAAGGGGATGGAAAGGACCAATTCTTAGAGGGACAGTGCCTACTAAATCTAGGTGGCTGAACATGTAAGAAATCTTTAACAGTTTGCATAGATTTAGCTTTATCTTCCATCTTTTTAAGAACTTCCTCAGCCTTGTTGCCAAACAGGTTATTCTGATTTAAGGGAGCTTCCAACAATTTAGCTTTAACATGATCAGGCAAAGATTGTTTCTTAAGCCAAGCATGCCTTCTGAGCATAGACCCAGTAACAGTGGCCCTGCAAGAGGCCTCTAATGCATCAAAACCACATTGCAAAGTATGTTTTCCAACTTGTTCGGCAGAATGCATTAAATCCTGTACACAGCCAGGAATCAACATCATTTTCTGTTTAAGCAATCCAATAACATGTTGCTGATACCTTAACATATGAAACTGGCAGTTTAAAGCCCTAATGGCCAAAGTTGCAGAAGTGTAAACCTTCTTACCCCATCTATCCAGTGCCCTGGAGTCTCTATCAGAAGGGGTAGGATTTTTTGCAGTAGAAGCCTTAATGCTTTTGGGCCCCTGTGAAATAGTCTCTGGATCAGCAATAGGATTTTTAAAAAGGAACTTGTGTGACTCAGGGACCCTGTAGTAACTGTCTGGTTTTCTGGGAGCAGGAGACAAGGACTCAAGGGCCAAACTAGATTCCGAAAAAGCATCATCAACAATGTCCAGTACAGGAGGAATAGTTAAAGGCCTATGCTGAGGTAGGAGTAAAAAAATCCCTAAGCCTCTTTTTTGAATCAGAAAAATCCTGGCTTTCACAGTGGAAATGCTCCCTAAGAGTATGTAAGGATTTCCCAAAAGAAAAATCCTCTGGAGTGGAAGCAGAGGGAATGGAGTCCTCTGCATCAGAATCCTCATAAGTAGATAAGGGCAAATACAGATCATCAGAAGAATCAGAAAAAACAGAATCCTGGTCAGAAGATTCATAAATCACTTCAGTCCTAGGCCTCTTAGAAAGGGGGGGGGGTTGGCTACCCCTGTTTAGAGTTATTAGATCTTCATCAATTCTTATCATTTGTTTTTTGGGCATAGAGGCCTGAGCATGTGGCCTGGGTGTCGGATTTTTAGGCATGGTTCAAGATTTAGGCCTAAGAGAAGAAGGAGGCGTCGGTTTAATATGCAAGTCCACAGACCTGAATACACCCTCAGAAGCCGGTGCCTGCACAGCGGCTCCGGACCCATCCAAGTTAGAGACATCCACGGGTACCATAGTTGAAGCATCTCGCGGCATACCGGACTCCTAATAGGTCTCAGTAGAGGCCTGCGAATCAGACGTAGCGGGTATCAGGGGCTGCGAAAGTGCCTGAGTACCGGTGAACTGACGACTGGCTTAGGAGAAGCATTGTCGTCAGTTTTGGACCTCGGCGGCCTGTCTCTTTCTTTATCTTTGCGTTTTTTTTTTGGAATCCCAATAGTCGGATGGCTAACCGACATTTCTGGACAATTAAACCAAGAACCAAAATATTTAGAGGCGAAAATGTACCGATGACGGATAGTGCGCTGATTATAGCACAAAACCGACAGCAAGGTACGTCGTGGTCAGGGCCTAGGCAAGGAATACAGTACGAATGAAAATCTTTATGAGGTATTTGCTTTCCACAAGTAATGCAATTATTAACTTTTACTGACATCGGTAAGGAGCAAGAAAAAGTTTCCCCAACGGGGTACTTAGCTTTTTGTTGAAGACTTCGGTTCTGAAACTCAAAAATGAAAATTTCAGGAGTTGGTCGACCAGCACTTGCGAACTGCTTCTGCTTCGGGCACTACACGGCAAGAAAGACTGATGTAATGGCGTCGGCTGCATGCTTTATACCCCTGATGACCTGACGTCATGGAAGAAGGGACAGAAACCAAAGCAGGACCCAAGACTTTGTTAATCAGGCCGACTGAGGGCTACCTGCAAGCAGATAACCCAAATGTAAGGACTGCAACAGTGAAATGCGAAGAACATCTTCAAAAACGCATCCTTCCCTCCATATGTCAGACTAAATAGAGCTAAGCTTTACTTAAAGTTCCTAAAGGCCTGCACCAATATATTAATTGCCATCTCTCTTAACTGGGTCAAACCATGACAAACTAGATAGAGCCAAGCTTTACTTAAAGTTCTTAAAGGCCTACAGCAATATATTCATATATGCATTGCTATCCCTCTTAACTGCTTCATAAATCTCTCTCTTTTTAGATTCCTTTCCAGGACTCTGAAAAGCTTCAGTCATAACACCCACTCCAAACTCACCATTTACCTCGAGAAACTTTTAGAAAAGGTCAGTCACTCATCTCACTGCTCATAATGTACTTCATTCTTCAGATATGGCCACAGCACCTTAACAACAGCTGTTTTATCACGGATCACTAGTCTATGCCAGCATGGAAAAATGTGCTCTTACCAAGGCCACATTTGTTAAAACTAAGCAAAATGTTTGAGTCAGTTTCCACCCACATCCAACTAACTGAAGCAAAAGTACATGATATACATCCCACCAGTATCAGCTAGTCTACAGTTAACTAGAAAACCATTCAAGTAGTGTTTGCATAAATGGTCCACTGTCCATCCTTTTCAAATTATTACTAACGGATTCTTCAGAAGTCAGTACTTGGTCCCTTGCTATACACTTTCTCCAATGCATGCCATTAGGGGGATTTCAATCAAAGACATTTCTGAATCAGCAATCTAGGCTGACACCTGTACCTTTATGACACATCACAGTCTTGACATATCCACTAAAACACAGGGTAGTAAGAGAAAGGAAGGGGAGAAATCGAATACAATCATGGAAGTATCGAACAGAGAAAACTATAAAGCAATTAAATCAAGAAATGTCACTGTTAGAAAAATATAGAAGAGGGAACAGATCAACAAAAATACTAAGAAAGATAGACATAATAAAAGCATTGCGCAGTATTAGAACAGACCAGGCGCTATCATGCCGTATCACAAATAAACAAAAAATCTCAGCACAGGTGGAAAAACTTAGAAGATATGCAGATAAATATAAAGGCAAAGTACAAAATAAGCAATTTATTGATGACCCAAAAAAGTTTTACAGAGAAATGGGAAACAAGGTAAAAGGAATTGAAAGACCACCAAAAAAAAGAAGAAATAGATACATTTCGGAGAAGTATTTATAAAGATCCTGTGGAACATAACAAAGATGCTAAATGGATAGAAGAAGTGAAAGAAAGAATAAGAAGTTTAAAGGTACAGGATATGAAAGGGGATGAAGTAACAGCCAGAGAGATTGAAACAAAGTTAAGAAAAGCCTCTAACTGGAAAACCCAGGCTCAGATGCAGTACCTAACGTCTAGTTAAAAGTATTAACATCTCTGCACGAAGATTTAACTATGAGTGAGAACTATTTATATGTGCACCCTGAATAGAAACTAACCTGGTTAACAAGAGGAAAAAACAATGCTGCTACTTAAGAGTGAACCTGCAAGCTACCCTAAAAACGATAGACCAATAACTTGTCTTCCGACGACGTATAAACTATACACTGGAATTGATGCCGACAGAGTTTATAGTCATTTAGAAAAAAACTCAATTATGGCAGTAGAACAAAAGGACAATAAAAGTCATATGGAGCAAAGAATCATTTGTTGTTAAATACAGTCAAGTATGGCATGGATTGACTATAAAAAAGCATTTGATAGCATCCCACATTCATAGATAAAAGAGTGCTTAAAAATGTATAAGATACACCTTACACTGATCGACCACATCACAGTGACCATGAAACAGTGGCAGGCCACGATAAAGCAAAATTATTATTTCAGGGATAAAAATTCAGAGAGTGATATTCCAGATTGACTCTCTGTCACCGCTGTTATGCTGTCTTGCCCTTAACCCATTAAGCTGTCTACTTAACAGCTTAGGTCATGGCTATAATTTGGCTCCTAGAAAACAACGAAGTGTAAAGACTTCTCTTCTTCTCTTTGTCGATGATTTAAAACTGTATAGCTCATCAGATGAGGAACTGAAAGCATAACTGCAAGTTGTCAAAACTTTTTCAGATGATACAAGAATGTCATTTGATCTTGATAAATGTGCAAAGGCAACCTTTACAGCAGGAAAACTGCAACACCAAAAAAGTGTTAGTTTGGGACAAGAATATGATATAAAAGAACTTGAGCAAGAGGGAGTGTATAAATATTTAGGAACTGATGAAGGATCAACAATAAAACATGAAATGCGAACAAAACTTAGTAAGGAATACTTTAGTAGACTTAAATTAATCCTGAAAACAGCGTTGACATCTTGGAACACAATTCAAGCTATAAACCAATTTGCTCTTCCTGTCATAACTTACAGTTTTGGAATGACTGACTGGCCCCACAATGTGTTGGATAGAGTAGACAGAAAAACAAGGAGGAGGCTTCATGCTCACCAAATGATTTATAAAAATCAATGCGTACCAAGATTATATATATTCCACGTTCCAAAGGTGGGATGGGCCTTCTTGAAATTGATTACTTGTATAGATCTGCAATTGTTGAGACTTCACGCATATCTGCTGAACTCATAAGACCCAAACGTAGTGAAAGTTTTGAAAAATGAGAAGAGAATAAATCTAAAATGACTTCTCTGCTTAGTCTAGCAGAAGGATATCGGTGTTAAGCAGGAATGGGAATCAAACCAGAAGTAGATAAAAATCAGGTAGCAATTGAATGTGTCAAAGAAAGAATATAAGGTGAAGGATCAGATGAGAAGGCAAGAAATGTGGAAAATGCATAAATATAATTGCAAGTAGAAAACTGGAAGAACCTCATGTTTATAAGGAACGAACGCAGGAATGGTTAAGGAGAGGCAAATTCAAACCAAGAGATGAAAGTTTAATATTGGTAGCCCAAGACAGTGGGCTACATATACTTTGGTTTAAAAAGTTCATTGAACATGTGGGAGAAACAGACAAATGTAGGTTTTGTAAAGCAGAATTGGAAACAGTTGCATACCTTGTTGCTGGCTGCGACATACTAAGGGCAGAAGGATTGTATACCCAGTGACTACAGTGTCTTGCGTACAGAGAGACACAAAATCATAGAATATCAGGATCTGCAGGCAGAAATGACAGCAATGTTGAAGAAAGGTACCCAGACAGTTACCATAATAGTAGGAGCAGCAGGTCTTATAAAAAATAATCTACAATCATATTTTAGATATGTTACCCATACATACGAATTGCAGGAGTCGTCATTAGTGGGCACATTGCGGGTGCTGCGAAAAGCACTTCTGGCTGACATCAAAGACTGAAACAATACTAATTTCCATGACTTTAACTGTATTTTGACTTAGGAATGGGGTGTACTCCCGTCATGGTATTAGAAACCAAAAAGACTTGGAGAAATTAAAAAAAGCATGAAACCACTATAGCTAAATTGGGAATTACTTAGCCCATCATCAGTAGACTAATTCCCAGTGGTTAATCCTTCCGGCACCCATCTTGATGGCCACTACAAAGAAGCTCTGCATTCCCTTCTGATCACTGTTTACGTAAGGCAATTTTGTTGGCACCTAATAAAACCTCTGACTTTCTTGCACTGGAATTAGAAGTCTATTACACTTCCTTCACATCTGGTCAGTGCTTCAGCACCCGGCTCCTTTTGGTAGTCCAGGCTCTCTCTACTATGATCAAAATATTTTTCTTGGAGTCAGAAAACTGAAGGGAAAATGTTCATTCCTGTTTTTATGACATACTTCTAATAATGTAAATAAGAAACATGTCAAAAAAATAGAATGAGTACACGCAGCAACGAAAAAGATTTGGAAGTAGCAGCATGCACCTTCTGTTGTTAGAAACAGCATAATGTTGAAGTCCTCCTTGCTATAGTTACCTATACCTACAATACTATGAAGACAACATTACTGAAACCTGTCCTCTTGTTGCAATGTGAATCATCTTGGAAAACATCTGGATTTATCTTCTATGTACAAATTTTAGTTGAATGTTTTAATGCATGTTTGTACTTTTTCTTGCTTGTCTTACTTGCAGTTACATGCATTTTTGATTTACTAATGCATTTTCGAGCCTGACAATACTGAAAACAGCAATACCGCAATGAGATCACAAGGCAGGACTACAGAGAACCAGAAGGGCCAAGCATACTGAAGATAGAATCAACATACTTGCATGGACACAAAATTAAGTGATAACATGGGTCGCGGGGGGGGGGGTGTCAGAGTGCTTCATTATGTGGTCCTTGGTATTTCTGGATTGTTATCTTCTTATCATGGTATTACAGTTTTTGACATTGTCAGGCTTAAACTATATTTTCACCTATATGCACTTTTGGCTGTAGATTTTCTTATGTCAGTTCCTATCTTGTGTAATTTCCTAAAAAAAAAAAAAAAAAAGTCATGGACAATTAAGAAACATATGTGATTACCAAAATAAACAAAATGCCTTTGTTGTCTTAAGTCAAGAATTCCATTTTGAGAATAATAAGCTCTACAGTCTGAAAAAATGTAACCTGTCAGAGCACAAAAGCCTAATATAAGGAAACCCTGAGTGAGCGATACACAGCAATAAAAACTCTTTGTAGAAGGCAATGTTTGAAACACACCACACACATACACAGCATAGGGATTTTAGAATAATCAGAGCAAACGTTAACAAAGTGAATCAAACCAGAATATTACTTATGGGAATTTTTAAGAACTTAATTCCACTAAAACAAATCTAAGTGTTGGTAAAAGATCAAGAGCAACAGAATATGTAGCAATGATCCAAATTCAAGAAACAAACTTTATGTTAGGAATACCATCTTACAATGATGTAGATTGCTCGCTCTTTCTCTGTCTCTCTCTCTCTATATATATATATATATATAGAGAGAGAGAGAGAGAGATAAATAAATATTGAGCAGATACTGAGCAAATCATATTCACAAACTTCCTAGTACTTTTCTGCCAAAATAAAAACTGTGAAGATCAGTATCTAACCATGAGTAGTCGAATAACTTAAAATGGAAAAAAAAATACTATAGAGTTGAGCCTGACTGTCTCCTGGTTGTGCAGTACTAAGTAAATGTCAGTTTGTTGGTGTCACCAGTGATCCTAGGCTAAAAGGATTCTGTCAACCCCCACAACCAACCTGACCCTACAAACATTTTCCTGATACACAGATCTTTCATTTCCTTTAATTTGTGCTCCTCATTAGCTTCATTAAAATGCCATCAGGACACACAGGCAATAATACCATGAGCAGCAAACATGCATCACAAATTGTGTATACATGACCTCACACAGTATTTAATTTGCATCTATATTTAGAAGTGTCAAGTGATTGACAACATAGGCTATGAATTTAACATTACACAAAAGAATACAGGAATTACTTAAAATACTGTACATTTAGAGGTAGATGTCTGCAGTACAATAACTGTTAAACTAATCAAGGTGAGAAAGAAATGGGTTGTCTCTTAGGCCTTGAATATTACGTTACAACAGACTAGAAACCACAGTAGTGATGTGTGCCTCCTAAAGCATTGTGCTAATGAAAGACTTAACAGACAAAATCCTGTGGCTGTCATGCCTTTACATGCCTTGACTCATTACAGGAGATCTCATTAAGCATCTGCAATAAGGGTCCTCAAAGTCTAAACAATCACATAGAAACATATTTAATACTGGAAAGGAATACAATACTAAATCAATAAAACTATTTACTGGGAATGTGGATAACCTTTTTAAAGAACAGAGCCAAGTCTCTCTGAAATAATGTTACCCAAGTGGCAGAAGGCATATCTCTACAGAAAACATGTTATGCCACAATTGAGTGGTTGCTCAATGACTACACTTCAGTTTTTCAGCTTAACCGTCACACTAGATTCAGTTACAAAAAAAGAAAAAAGTGGACGATTATGAAAAAATATCTGCAAGACAATTAAGGACCCAGTTTTCATTTCTCACAGAAAAAGTTTCTATAATGAGAACATTCATAACAACTTCTACAATATGGAACACATTCACAATTACTTGACTAACTCTTATAATCCTTTGATTCCAAATATGACCTGTGGATTGCATGCATTTTGTTCACTTCAGCATCTGACACTTAATAGAGTTAGCCTAATAAACCCCGAGATACAGGCAACCCTTATATTCTGCATTAGAAAATCAGTAAATTTACAACATATTACAAATCAATAAGACCTGATATGTTTTGTTACAGTTTATTAAAAAATAAATTAAAAATGTTAACTGTATTACAGTGTAAAAGTTAATGGATTTTAGCAACCAAATGCACACATCGTTGTTGTAAATGTAATAGTTCAGTAAACTTTTTATTTTTTACAAAATACATACAAATAAGGAAGTATATTTTTCACACAACTGGGACATTTCTGAGTATATACAGAATTTACCAAAAATAGCATAATGCTAATAAACACAAGCTCTTTGTAAAACAATATGTACAAATTACTGGTTCTTACAAACACGATTTTCAAGTTCCTGTTTCAAGCTACACTATCCTAATAATCTTTTGGCTAAAGAGCAGCAGAAAAAAATCTGCATATTTTTTCATAAACCATAAAAATAATAATAATTTTCATTATAAAACTATTGAAGAAATATTTTGACTTGTGCTTCTGCAACCAGACCCACAATGGGAAAAGCCGATGTGCCTGAAAAGTGGCAAACATGAGTAAGATACAAAATCAGACTATAAATAATCATAAAACTCTTCCCGTAGACAATACTGCCATTGCATTAATAAACAGACAGTCCTTCGTTTATCTTGCTTACGCAAGCATAAACAGTAACATTTAAAATCAACAAATACTTTAAATACATATATCCTTTCAAAAAAAAACAGCAATTAAACCATAATTCTCAATAATAAATAAGTCACATTAAATAGACAAGCTGAAAAAAACATCAATAATGCATAGATCACATGACTACAGATGTACAAAGGTCCTTTATAGTTTGCAAAACTGGAAAATGTCATGGGGCCTTTAAGATGTGGTGCTGATCAGCTACAAATGACTAAAAGTAGTGTACATCCTTGTTTTGCTTGTTAGGAGATGACAATATAGCATAAATGAAGTGGAAATGAAAAATGACAGACTTGTAAGCTTATGTCACCTTACATGCACTGTTTTTCTATGCAAACTGCATAATAATGCATATGGATATTGCAGTTACTGGTGCTTGTACAAATTAATGGACAGCAAGACAGATTCTGATCTCCAACAGACTCGAGAGCAGAGACATTAAGAGTGTGTTTACTGTGAAAGGCAAATATTACCTATCAAATGGAGTGCAGTCCGAAGGAGAAGAAGCCAATGTTTATTATTAGGAAGGAAGGGAGGGATGGATTAAGCCATATTGCACTAGTACTGCATAAACAACTAATTGCAAGACAGCATTCAGGCTTGTCTTGCTACACAAATTTAGCTGGAGGAGTCAATCCACATTAAAATGCAATCAGATGCCTAGTCTGTCATCTGTACATTTCTTTGTTCTACTACCTAGAATATGGATAAGAAGACCTGAGTATTATGTGGACAAACTACTGGTGTATTCTAGAATTCCCAAGACAGGTGGAAGACAACTTAAGATGAGATAATCATCTGAAAATTATTCACCAATAAAGGAGGAAGGAGGAAGAAGGGATAGAAGTTAATAAGCTTAAAATGTGTATGACAGTTTTCCTGCCACATTGTTGACTACTTTACTAGTTAATCAAGCAAACACGATTCATTTCTATGGCTGCTCTCACTTGGACCAAAAACAAACGGCAGTATAGCATACTCTGCAAGATACTTAGACTCACAATTCACTGATGTATAATATTGTGATTAACAAAATAAGTAATGGCTGTAAGATTATGAATGTTAATAAAAGTTTGAAATATTAAAAAAAGGGGAGGGATCTTTAACTTACTTTGGTTTGTTATTCAACTGATGAGTTGCGTGCTGAATAAACTTGCTAGTGAGATCCACAGAAGAAGATAGATAGCACTATCATAACTGTTAAGTAATAAAATGGCTAACTGTTATAAAATTGGATTAACTATCTGTGCAAAAACCTTAAGTACATCTTTGATCAGGGAAAATTTCAAGTTACAGCATCTGAAATATTTATTAATATTTTTAAAACAAGAAAACACAGAAACTGCAAAAACAGAAGGCACATTTTTAGAGAGAAAAGAGAATGTTGCTAGAGGTTGTTCTTATGGAAAACAGTAATCCACTGGCTTTATTTCAGTAAAGTACGGTAAAGCATGAGAGAATGACTAGTCTCTTTTTCCCGTTCCAAGAAGAATATAAAATCCCTGAGATTTACTCGTGTTATTCTCTGCCTTCCATGCTGTCTGGAAGAGGATGAGCCCGAAACTACCTGAGCATCACTTGAAGCACCACAGACCTGTAAATAAGGGACAAAGCACATTTTATCATTTACTTTCCAAATTATGAATTATTCTAATATTCACATTTATTAAAACATATTTTAATGTACATTTACTATATTATAAATAGTATCAACTGTAAAAAAGCACACAGAATGATAAAGGTAACTTTCTGTAAACTAAACAATGACTAATGGCCATTAAAGGCACAGACAAAGGAACACAAACTTTTATTACAAAGATGGATGCTAATTTTGTCTAATATTTCTGTCCCATCCCTAATAAAAGTTATGATTTTCCAGGTATATCGTTGAGGACTACAATTAATGCCATATATCAGAGTTTCATAGGTTTATAGGTTCACAGGTAAATAGTAGGCTTGCTGTCATTTTAAGCATAGCAAATTTCCCTTTTTGTGCTTGAATTAACTTAGCCCATTTGTTATTAAATTGGCCTTACCCATCCCATAGTCGATAATTACAGTGGATATAAAGTGTACCCACCCCTTTTAAAATGCCAGGTTTTTGTGATATAAAAAAATGAGACCACAATAAATAATTTCAAAACTTTTCCCACCTTTAATGTGACCTATAACCTGTATAATTCAATTAAAAAAAATCTGTTAGGGGAAAAATATAAAAAATGTACAATAAACTGGTTGCAAAGTGTGCACAACCTTAAACTAATACTTTGTTGAATCACCTTTTCATTTAATTACAGCATTCAGTCTTCATGGGTACACACCTGACATTAATTAAAGAGACTCTGATTAACCCCAAATAAAGTTCAGCTGTCCTAGTTGGATTTACCTGACATTTACTCAGTTGCCTGCTACAGCAATAGCCATGGTTCACAGAGAGCTTTACAAAGCATCAAAGGGATCTCATTGTTGAAAGTTATCAGTCAGAAGAAGGGTACAAACAAAATTTCCACAGCATTGGATATTACCCATGGAACACAGAGAAGACAGTCATCAAAAAGTGGAGAAAATATGGGACAACAGTGATGTTGCAAAGAACTGGACGTTCCTCCAAAATTGATGAAAAGACAAGATGAAAACTGGTCAGGGAGGGTCCCAAGAGACCTACAGCAGCACTGAAGGAGTTGCAGGAATTTCTGGCAAGTACTGGTTGTGTACTACATCTGACAACAATTGTCCGTATTCTCCATATGTCCGGACTATGGGCTAAGGTTGCAAGAAGGAAGCCTTTTCTTACACAGAAAAATATCCAGGCCAGGCTAAAATTTGCAAAACAATACATCATGTCTCCCAAATGCATGTGGGAAAATGTGTTATGGTCTGATGAGACCAAAGTCGAACTTTTTGGCTACAATTCCAAAAGGTACATTTGGCGCAAAAGCAACACTTCACATCTTCAAAAGAACACCACCCCCACAGGGAAGCATGGTGGCGAGTTTCATGCTTTGGGGTTGCTTTTCTTCAGATGGAACTGGGGTTTTATTCAAGGTGGAGGGAATTATGAACAGTTCCAAATACCAGTCATTTTTGGCCCAAAACCTTCAGCTGTCTGCTAGAAAGCAGAAGATGAAGAGGAATTTCACCTTTCAACACGACAATGACCCCAACTATACATCCAAATCAACAAAAGAACGGCTTCACCAGAAGAAAATTAAAGTTTTGGAAATGCTCATTCGTAAATCCAATAGAAAATCTGTGGGGTGACCTGAAGAGGGCTGTGCGCAAGAGATGTCCTCACAATCTGATAGATTTGGAGCACTTTTGCAAGGAAGAATGGGCAAATATTACCAAGTCAAGATGTGCCATGCTGATAGACTCCTACCCAAGAAGACTGAATGCTGTAATTAAATCAAAAGGTGCTTCAGCAAAGTATTAGTTTAAGGGTGTGAACACTTATGCAACCAGCTTATTGTACATTTTTTTATGTTTTTCCCCTAACAGATTTGTTTATTTTTCAACTGAATTGCACAGGTTATAGGTCACATTAAAGGTGGGAAAAGTTTTGAAATGATTTATTGTGGTCTCATTTTTTTATATCACAAAAACCTTGCATTTTCAAGGAAACTTCTGTGCAGGAGACACCTGCCCTTTACAAAATCAGGTTGATTATGCTCTAGATCTGTATCTCTTAAAGCAACTAGATGATTATTAAATAAAAAATGCATATCTAAACAGTTTAGCTTATTCATTTATTAAAGGTCACTTCTGCTATTTTAGGTTTGTTAGTAGAATGTTGTAGACCTGCTGTCCAATTCTGAAATCATTTTGAAAGGTGTCCTTTGTGTCTTATTTTTTAATATATTAGCTAGATGCTAGAAGAGCTTATTTTCATTTTTTTTACCAACAGTATTTACATATTTAGATAATGTAAAGTGTCTCTGATGAAAGAGCTTGGAGTTCAGAGATTCTTTTAGCGGAAGTGATAGCCACTAAAAAGGCTGTTTTTCAAGACAGATACTTTAAATCAGTTTTTGCTGAAGGTTCAAAAGGTTTTTGAATCAAACCTTGGAGTACCACTGTTAAATCCCAGGGAGGTGATGGATCCTTTACTGGAGGTGTAAGCAGGAAGGTAACGTTTAAGAAAGCCTACATACTGGAAGCAGACATACAATAGTTTTTGTCCCTGCATGAAAATTTGATATGCCTGCCAATTGTACTTTGATTGTGGAAAAACTAGCATCTTATTTGAATAGAAAAGCTAGAAAGTCAAGTACAGCAGAGACCGGAGAAGTAAAAGGGCCAGTGTTGTTTCTCAGAGCCCAAAACAAAAAATATTTTCCATTTACTCTTGGTGGAGTCTTTTGCAAGGATAACAATATGGCACCATACTGGGGAAGAAAGCTTGGGGCTGTCTGGCTATTAGTGGAACTGGAAAAACCATGCAGTTAGAGAGCTGGGATATTGGGATGATTCTTCCCCAAAGGATGTGACAGAAGGTCTGGACTTGGGTCCAGTATCCAGGGAGGATAATAAAGATGAGACCAAAGGAAGGGGAACCATACTTGGCGAAGCCAGAAAGGGGTAATGAGGATGACCAAACTCTTCAACCCACTTGCTTTCTGTAAGAATTTTGGGATCTGAGAAGCTGGGGGATAGGTGTAAAGGAGACCAGAGGGCCAAATGTGGACTAGATCATCGCTCTGAGACTCCCCCTGAGGGGGGATCAGGGCAATATATCTGCTGCACTTGTTGTGGGGAGATGAAGAGAGGTCACAGTAAGGGTGGCCCCAATGATGGAAAATTTTCTCCACCATTGATTTATTGAGAGTACACTCATCAGAATGGACCTGCTGAGTCTATCCACTAGTATGCTGGATTTCCCAGGAATGTGTGTTACTGCTGGAAAGAGATTGAAGGAAATCGCTCATTGCCACACTCTCATAGCTTCTCAGCAGAGGGGGTAAGATTGGGTTCCCCATTGCTAGTTCATGTACCAAAGCACAGACATGTTGTTAGTTTGAATCACAATGGTCCCTAGAAGAAAAACATCTTGAAATGCCTGCAACACTAAAAGGACTGCTCTCATCTCTTGGGGGGACCACAAGCCTTGGACAATCCCTTCCCAAGTAATGCCCACCCACCCCTACTGGGAGGAGTCCGTGATCACTGTGGCCAATGGGGGAGGAGAATAAAAGGCTGACCTAAGTAAATGCTGTCTGACTGGATCCACCAGTGAATGTGGTGTTTGCATATCTCAGTAAGTCTGACTGGAAATGACAGGGACTGTTGATGAATAGACCAAAGAACAGTCCATTGAAGGATATGCATAAAGTAGCATGCTAAAGAGATTAGAACTGTTGCCACTGCCATGGACCCTAAAACTTGAAGAATTAGTCTGGCAGGAAAAGCAGGATGAGATAGAATTTGATGAACCTGAGATCTGTGTGTGCCTATACGATGAAAAGTTAAAGAAGAAATCGGAGCTGTTGTGTTCAGATGCGCACCAATAAACTCCAGAATCTGTACTGGTGTCAGTTTTGATTTTGCAAAATTGATTGATATACCTAGTGATCGATAAATTTGGAGCAGATAATCCCTAGACTACTCTAGGAGATACATGGTTGGGGTGGTGAAGAGCCAGTAATCTAGATATGAAAACACTCAGAATCCTTTTAGTCTCAAATGAACTGCTACCACTGCAATACACTTGGTAAACACCCTGTGGGCTGTTATGAGTCCAAAGGGTAGTGCTCTGAACTGATAGTGATGGGATCCCAGATGAAAGCATAAGTGTCTCCAGGAGTCCCTGTCTAGTTTGATGTGATAGTACGCATCCTGAAGATCTATGGAGCACATCCAATCACCCTCGAGTAGAAACAGCAGAATGGATTGAACAGTGACCATTTGGAACTTTGATTTCTTCACAAACTGATTTAATTTGCTTAGCTCCAGAGTTGGTCGCAGGTCGGTACTAAAAAGAAACATGATTAAGTTCTGAATCCTATTTGGTCTGTTGGGACCTCCTGGGTGACTCTCTTGTTTAGCAGCTTTTGAATTTATTGTGCTGCAGCTTCCCTCTGACTGGGTGGAACATTGGGGAGCTTCTTTTTTTTGAAAACTGGAATCTGGGAAAAAGTATGAAGTAACCTCAGGATAATATTTTTAGCATCCATGTATCTTTTGTTATAGCAGCCCAGGCTTCTGCGTGCAAGGACAAACTTCCCCGATTGGCTGCAGAATTGGACAGTCAGGCAAGCACCTCAGGAGTGCTGAGTCTATCTTGAAAGGAATTTTGGGAACCCTGATTTTGGGGGCATCCTCCGCTTCGAGGGTGGAGTCGTCTGTTCGAACTCCCTCCTATGCCTCTGAAGGAGTTGTGTCCCATGTGAGTTCTGGAAGATCCCTGGGATTTGTGGATCCACATTTTCTTGCCACCTCTCTGATTCCTTGAAAAAGTTTGTTGAGGGGGTAGAAAATTTAATTCATATGGCAGGCACGGTCTTTCCTTCTTGTTTACTGCAGGTAAGCATTTTTTTCACAGAAGGGCTACACAAGGATATTTAATCAAAACAAGTATTGAAGAAAGACTTGAAAGGCTCTCCAAAGTCGCATAGCCTCATCCAGGCATCTCTACTTATGGCAGTGCTTGAACTGGACCCCTGTGAGACACCTTCTGCTGCATGAGAGATTAAACTCATGGACACACTGGAAATTGAAAAAAAGAGTAGCCAGCTGAGAAGCTGATCTTTTGAAATCCTCTGCAAACATGGACTCCAACAGAGTTTGATAGTTCTTTTGTCAAATTTCTCTGCAGCCTTGTAAAGTGTGCCAGACAGTTCAGGGATCTCAGGGCAAAGGTCGCTGAATCAAATGCATGCATTCCAAATCTGTCCAGTTCCCCAGACTCTCTGTTGGGGGGTGGACAGAGGAGATCTGCTCTGATAGCTCCTTTTTGATGGTTTCTGCCACAACCACTGCATCAGCAGAAACTCTTTTGCTCCAGTGGGGTTTATCCTTTGGCAGGGCTAAAAACTTGTCAGGGTGATATGGGCTAGCTTCAACAGAATCCTGCTCCTTCCATGCCCAGTGAGAGATTAGGTTGATGAGTTCATCAGCCAGGGGAGTCACCTAAGACATAAATGGGCCAGCACCAAAAGCCTCCAGAAATACTTACTCCTCTGGAGAAGGATTGTCGGTGGACCAACCACCTTTCTGTTTAGGGATATCTAAAATGTCTCCAAATGAGACGTCATCAGGTGGTGATCTGAGAGATCCTTCCCCTTCCTCAAAATCAGTATCTTCAGTGAGAGATTAGAAAGGGGAATTTATATGCCTCCTCTTGCACGTTCTCTTCCAGTGGACCTACTCAGGGGAATGTTCTAGGGAAGTGTCAGAAGAGAGGGAAAGTTCTTCCATGGGAACTGACCGGAAGTTAGGTGGAACTGGCTGCACCTGTGGAGCAGGTATAGCAGAAGCAAAGCTCTGAAACAAAGATGGAATAGGGGTAGGATCTGCGGGAGGATGAAAGAACAGATCTCTAGAATGAGAAAAGACCCCTTCCCACAACCTTGAAGGCAGATGGACCCAGAGAAGCCAAGGGCCACAAGCACTGGAACCAAATGTTCCAACATTGGTAGATCATGACGCTGACCTGATCTGTGCCATGAGGAGGGAACCAGACCTGAGCTATCCAGTGCCAAGGCTCCAAGAGGCAGGAATGGAGCCATCATCATCAAAGTGGACCCCGACCCCACAGATCTGATGCTAATGCTTCTGCTCCAGGACTCATCCTGATCCACAGGCATAAGAACAGAACTGGTCAAGGATACTGTCGGAGTTGAAGTAATTCTCTTCATATCCAACTCCAGAACTCTTGGAACAGTTGGATCCTGGGGGTCTGAACCTGAAGGACGGACTGGAAAAGGAGACAAGGACAGACTGGAAAAGGAGACAAAACTATGCGAGTAGTGGCAAGAAGTCTCATGGATCCAATATGGGATGGTGCTGAGATAACTCCATCTGAATCTGAGCCCTGAGGAATTTTTGCATTATCCTATCCACGTCCCCTTTGGAAAGTCTCCTGCAGAACCTGATGGATGAAGTAGTTGATTAAGGTCTGGAATGCTTTTCAGGTGTCGGCATAAAAGGGACAATGGAGCCAAGGGGAGATAGTATCTATCACAAACTTTTGTGAGCAAGTACTTGGTGTGTAAGATGTGCTAGGCTTAGGATCCATTGATTTTTGGAAATGTAATTTGAGTGGTAGAACTTGTTGAAACAACAATAGGATCTGAAGGCTTAGGATAAGAAAGCTTTGGGTCCACAGTCTGTTTTTTTGTGTCCGTCAAACTCGGGTCTGACAATTTGGGAACTTTTGATGGTGGCTCTGAGGTAGTTTTAGAAAACTTCGGAGGTGAATGCTTCCTGTGCTCTGATGGAGCTTTTGAAGACTTGCTGGGGGTTTGAGACTCTGAATAGGAAGAAGATGAGGGAGGAGGCAACCCTTTAAATACAAGCTTACTGCATCTGTCAGCTATGACTCTTGAATTAAATCCTGCACAAGTTGTACAGTCTGTAATTAAATGTACTTAAATGATCTTAGCCTAAGCAATGTACTTTTTGTGGGAATCAGAGTTAGGGATTTTATGCCCACAAGAACTGCATTTCTTGAAATCTGCTGGCTTGTCAGCCATGATAGTAAAAATCCACAGAGAAAAAAATAGTTAAAGTAAGGACATTTTTTTTTTTTTGTTTTTTGATGGTGAAAATACCACCAAGAGTAGGAGTTATAGAAGAAAGGAAGAAAGACAAAATAATAGCAATGGTATGTTTGAGAGGTTACTATAAAAAGAGTAGGTGCCTAACACAGAAAATCCGAAAAGTAAGAGGGAGGATGAAGTTTAGTAAAGTTATGAAAAATGCATACATATGTATCACTGACAGGAAGAAATTTAGAGTAAATCTAATTAAACTTTTTCACTCATAACTATCTAAAAGATAAGAAAACATGCGATAGAAGGATCCCATGTCCATGCACAATGGTGGCAAACATCATCTGGGATGTTGGGGATGGACTACAACATTATGGTTAGAGGGAGGAGCTCGAGAGTTGGAGCCAAAGTCTATAGTATGCAGCACAGTCAGATCTGAGGATCGGATCTGTAACCCTATTGTTGAGGAGGAATGAAAAGGACATCAGATAGGCCACATTAGCTGTTCCTATTCCAGAGGTCTTAAACTCCCAAGTGACCAGGATGACCGAGATGATGAAGCCAGTAAAGGAGGCTTGGAGGCTCTCCTACTGGACAATGGCTATTACAACTGGATCCAAACTTAGAAGCTCAGCTCTGGGGCAGAGACAGGGATGACTCCAGCAGGGATTCCTGTGGAGAAGGGAGAAAAAGTCCTACCCGATGGCCCTTCCTTTGACATAAAAAGGGCTAGGGACACAGTGTGGGAAATTGAGCCTTACCTCTATCAGAGCAAAAGGCGACTGGCTCTGAGGTGTCACAGCTAATGATATCATCAAAACTGACGGGGGAGCTGAGGGTCTTGGGTCCTTCAGATCCAGCAGACCAGAAGAAGAGAGGCCCAATCATTTTGCAGCCCCTCGGATACTCTGGGGTCCTTGCAGCGGTGCTTGTGACCCCAATTAGAATTCTCCCCTTAGCTGGAAGAAGCTGGAGATGGGTCGCTGGCTGGAAACAGTACTTTCAAGACCAACCTGACCATCTTTTCACATTGACTGTGCAGTGCTGAAGCTCTCACAAATGGCACAAGGGGATTCTACATGGGGAGCCCCAAGAGAGTATGCATACCTGTGGGTGTTCTACAATGGGAACTTGTGACCACAAGCTATACACTTTTAAACCCCTTCTCCCTACTGAGAAACCTAATCACTAAAGACTAACAAGAACAAACCTCAAAACTCAGCAAACACCAACTACTAAGATAGTGCATTATGTGGGAAAAGCCCACTAACCAGAGAAAACTGAACCCTACACCTACACTAACTTACTTTAACCTAAAGCCATCTAGATCACACTGAAAAATATTTGAAAAAAGATACACTCCACAACGATCAAACTGCTGGCCAGAAATGTTGGCAAAACAAGATCTGAGGTAATCTCAGTGAGCAAGGGATTATGGCTAGAGCAGAAAGAGCTCAGTGGTCTGAAGTCGATATATGACCAATCTCGGATTACAGTATGAAATGATAACCCACAGGTTTAATCCAGATGGAAAAGAAAACATCATATCCTAAAATGAGGCAAAAATGTGGTCATTTTGTAAAAATCTGGACAGTTGAGAGGTATCCTATTACCACAGGTCAAACAAACTACTACTTTTGTTACCTTTAAGGTTAGTCCTGATGATTGAAAGGGTAGACATGAATGCACAACAGCATTTTCATGTATGGCTTTGCTCAGTTTCGAAAATGAGCACTATTAAATGCTTGAAAAGGGAGGGGCATTTTTTATTTTTGCACACTCTTTGCCCTCACAGTCTGTCAACCATCAGCTTCTTCCAGGCCAATTGGCCCCTTCATTCCACATCACAAGGGCAAGGGTCAAATGGAATGAGATGTCATTTAGAAAGTCACTAGGGGTGGTTAATTTCTTGTTTGTTTGTTCGCTACACCCTACTCTGTTCCCTCTGGATGCCCTATATGCAAAGCAGAAGAGGGATATGCAATGGGCTGTCCATGATGGTTGCCCTTTACCTCTAAAAGGGACATTGCCAGCAAACAGTCCAATCCACTTCTCTGGATGTTAACGCAAATCCTGTTATTCTAGCAACATTCTATTTTTATAAGAGCAGTACTTAAAATCTGTCCCTATTTTGCCCCACCATTATTTTAGTCTTTATCCAGATTTCTTGCTCTAAGAGGTTGAGAGGTGTGGATGGGTTATCAGATCCAACTTTGGTGCCTTTTTCAAGACACTGGATCCAGGGCTCTGGCTCCAGTCCTACCCATTACACCCTCTAGTTCTAAGAATATCTCAGATTGAGACTGCCTGCTTGTACCTAGTACTTCACCTGATGAACACAACACAGGCTTACTAACCTATGCTTTAGGAGGAAACATTAAGGAAAACATATTGTAAATGGCATTACCCACACAGAACCAGAGGACACTGCCAACCTTTTGGCTGACAACTTTATCTCAAATTCCTCCCCCCACTCCCCACCAGGTAGTCCAAACGAAACACCCCATACCACAATCCTACCAACCATTACTATGGAACAGGTCATCAATGCACTTTCCAAGGCCAAGGACACTGCATCGAAGGGCCCTGATAACATCCCGTGATGTTTAATAAATAGCATGAAACGTGATCTATCTGGTCCACTTGAATAACTTTTCAACTGGAGCCTACAGTCAGATTTTGTGCCCAAGGAATGGAAGAGGTCTACAGTCATTCCTCTGCAAAAAATAGGTCCAACCACTGATCCAGGTAACTACAGGCCCATAAGTCTTATGAGCCTCATATGCAAGGCCATGGAAAGAATCATCATGGACGCAATAAATGAGGACATAGTTAATCTGCAAATGCTGGACCTATTACAGTTCGGCTTTCTTAAAGGAAGGTCATGCCTATTAAATCTGGGGAACATTTTTGAGAGGGTCACCAAAGCATTGGGTGAAGGCAAGACTCTGCACACAGCTTGCCTCAATCTGGCCAAGGCTTTTGATACAATACTCAACTCAGGCATTATAAACAAGCTCATTTAGGTATAAACCCTTTTATCACCCACTAGATAGGCAACTGGCTCTCTGATAGGACCCAGGAGGTCAAAATAGGTGAGGCCATCTCCGCTAAGAGTCTAGTCACTAGTGGAAGTTCCTCAGAGCTCGGTACTAGGCCCCGTTCCTTTTTGGCATCTATTTCTTTGAAATGGAAGCAAATATTGAAGGCTTATAGCTGACTAGGTTTGCAGATGATGGCAAGCTGGGGGTTATCATCGACTCCCCGGAAACACTAGCATTCTTCAAGAAGGTTTCTCTCTGACTAACAAATGGTGCCAAAGCCATGGTCTTAAATTCAGTGCTAAGAAATGCATAACTGTACCCTTTAAGAAGTCATTCATCTTGACTAATTACCATGTTGATAATATGTCCCTAAGACTTGACCCTGTGGTTAGGTATCCAGGTACACACACAGACAGTATCTAAACACATGGCCGCAGAGGTGAGGAAATCTTTTTATGTTGTACAACTTATAAGTAAGGGCATGGCATCCCTTATCAGTCCAATCAGAGTACAATTCTCCCTTCAGTATATACCTGATCAGGCATATACCGCAACTAGAGCAACCGCAGAAGTTCCTTATAAAAAGAACACAAGGCATAACAAACCTGCCTTATGGAAAGTACCTGAATGACATTTCCCTCTACTTAGTCTCCTATAGATATAGTCCCAGTGACTGCCCCTCCTATGGAACAGGCTTCTGTGAAGCTGAGTCCATCTATTATCCAGTTTAAGCGGACCTAGACCAGTGAGATGGGGAGTAAAAAAAAGTTGCATCACGCCTGACACCCATGTCCCTTATGGAGAGAGGTAGCTTATAAATGTGTGGCCCTCATTGTCTTGGATACAGGACATTATTATTCATTCGGGAAAACTTGGCTAGGTTTATAAAACCCACCCAGATCATTAGCCTAGTAGCAATCTATGAAACAGGACACTGATAAGGAAAAACACCTACATGCTGACATCGAGACAAGGCCCTGGCCAGATCCAATTGATCAGTCAAGGGCCATAAAAATGACAACTTAGGAAGGGGGACGGTGGGAGAGAATGTTCAGCCGGACAGAACAAGACAACACAGATCTAGCATTACTGTAAGTACATAACTTTTTGTTGCTGATGTTGTCTTTTCTGTCCAACATCACAGATGGGACAGATTTTCCAAGCTATAAGAGAACCACAGGAAGCCTCACGTTAGGATATTTCACTGTATGGTGGAGCCAAATGCACGGGATCTGGAATGTACATGTAGTTTGTAATATGAAGCAAAATGTGTACAGCAGACCAGGTAGCTGCAACACAAATCTCATCTATGGGTACTCTAGTGGTGTAAGCAGCAGAGGTAGCCACTGCTCTAGTTAAGTGAGCATTGGGCTTGTGTGGCAATGTTAATTCATTTCCTTATAAAAAATGTAATGCATTTGGACAGCCATATGGATAGGGTCACTTTAGAAACTCCTTGACCCAATTTTGCTTTAGAAAAGGACAGAAAAAGCTGGCCTGTTTTCCTACTGTACTTGGTGTGACTGACAATGAACATTCATCAAATGTAAAGTATATTCTCCTTTATTTAAACATTTTGAGAAGAAAGCTGGTAGGTTAATCACTTGGTCAATATTTACTTCCAATGCTACTTTAGGAAGAAAGTGAGGATTGGTCTGTAGTGAAACCCTATCCTTAAGAAAAATTAGACAATGAGGTCTGTAGGACAACGCTTATAGCTCTGAGACCCTCCTAGCTGATGTGAAAGTTACTAGAAAATTGTTTTTCAATTAGCAAATTTAGTTCTGCTGATGATGCTGATTCAAAGGGGACCTAGTTAAAGCCTGAAGCATCACAGTAACATGCTATGGAGGAATTGGATCTTTGACAGAGGGTCTGAGGAGAAACTTTCCCTTTAAAAAAACCTTGGAAATTTTCAAAGAGGCAAAAGAGGTTTGGTTTTGTCCAACATGAAAATTAGAGATGGCTGTTAATTGTATTGATTGTCCAGAAGCTAGCAGCTTGCTGAAACAAGCTCACCAAAAATCTAAGACAGAAGGCAATAGTGTAGAAAATGATCTAAACCTTTAGAAGAAGCCCAGATAGCAAATCCCTTTCATTTACCAATGTAAACTTTCCTACTGCTAGGTTGTTGAGATGAAGACAAACTATGTAGAACTGAAAATGAAAGCCTGGCATTTCTGACCATCACTGGAACTGATGGAACAATGTGGCCAGTTTCAGGGATTTATGTCTTGGTGAGACTACTGGACAGTTGTAGACGAAGGTCTGGACATGGATCCAGCACCCAGGGAGGGTGTTTCAGATGAGGCCAAAGAAAAAGGAACCACAACTGAGGGGGCCAAAAGGGGCAGCTGCGGTGGTGCAGCGGTTAGCGCTGTCACCTCACAACAAGAGGTTCTCCGGTTCGATCCTCAGCTGGGGTGCCTTCTGTGCGGAGTCTGCATATTCTCCCCGTGGTCACGTGGGTTTTCTCCGGGTGCTCCGGTTTCCTCCCACTTCCAAAAGACATGCTGTAGGTGGATTGGACACACTAAATTGGCCCTAGTTGTGAGTGTGTGCCTTCTTTGGAAGATTGGGCGCCGGGCTGGCAACTCGACACTGTAAAACTCCACTGCCAATCATGAGCGGACAGGTGATCCGCTGTGGCGACCCCTAACCGGGAAAAGCTGAAAGAAGAAGAAGAAGAATAAAGAAGACCTGAGGGGGCCAAAAGGAGACAATGACAATCACTGTTGCTTTGCATCTCATGGCTTTCTGAAGAAATATGTTTACCAGTGGAAAGGGAGAAAATGCATACAGGAGACATGGAGGCCAACTTTGGACTACAGCATCCCTTGATGATTGCCAGTCTGGGAGAATCAGGGCAAATTAGCTGCTGCACTTGTTATTTGGGTAGAAGGTGAAAAGGTCACAGTAAGGCTTACTCTAGTGACTGAAAAGCATAATTGCCACTGACTGACTGAGAGACCACTCGTGAGGCAGAAGAATAGACCTGCTTAGTTTATCTGCCAGAATAATGTAAATCCCCAGTATGTGCATTGCTTATTTATTTATTTATTTATTTATTTATTTGACATTTGTTAACCAGGAATGTCCGACTGAGCTTGAGCCCTTTTTCAGTGGAGGCTAAGGGAGAAAAGCTCCACAAAAAAGATGTGATACAAAATAGTAACAGTGAAGATTGCAAAACGATTATACAAAGCTTTAAATACAATTATAGCGTTAAATACAGTTATGAATGTAAAGTATTGAAGTAATATTACCTACAAACAGTAACATATAAAATTAAAGTACAGTATAAGTCAGTCTGCAATAGGATACAATCGTACAGACTGTGAAGGTCTTCTGTAGATAATTCTATGTCATTGTAAATATTAATAGAATTCACAGGCTTGTTTTTACAAATGTAAGAAAACTGTGTTAAATGCTAAACTTCAAAAATGTAACCACAGTGCACCCTGCTGGAAGAAAGCTGTTAAGTAAAGAATTACAACTGTTTGATCTCAAGCTCGGAGACAGGATGTCTGGGCTAGCAAATTCTTTGTATTGTTATTAAGACAAAGATAATTGCTAGATTTTACATGTAAAGTGTCTTGTATTGCTGTGGCTTCCTGGCCAGGTGCAGCTTACAAAGAAATGTAAATTTTGAGTTTCTGTCAGCCTGGGAACCAAAGGAGAAGTGATAAAAATAATGGCAATTGAAATAACTCAGCAGTACTGGGTATTATCGATTTAAGACTTTCTCGGAGAGAAAGACTGAGCATTTTGGATTTTGTCTGAATCTGACAACAACTCACCAGCACTTTGCCTTGTAAGTAAAGTTATTTAGGACATAGTTTCTCTTAGAGTTAGATTGGAATTTAGCCAGATTAGTCTAGCTGTTTTCTATATTTATGTCAGACTATCCTACAATATTAATAGTAAAATAAAACCAAGTAAATATTGCCAGAAAACTGTTTTATTCGATATAAACATTTTTAAAAAATCGGTAAGCGCTTTCATGGATAAACCACTTCATCAAACCTTATGTCATCGTTACAAACAACTGTTTAAATATCTTATACAAATAATCAACCAATAACATCAAATTCTATGTATCACATGACACTCATTTAAATGGTCTCCTATTCTTCAATATGGGTTTTAAAGAAACCCTGTCGTTCAAGCTCCCTTCCCTATCTGCTTGTAGCCTCAAGATCCAAGTCAACTCCCTGTCCTCAGTACAATTATTAACGTCCCCCATCCTACCTTCATCCTTTAATAAATCAATAACAAAAAACTTAAATATATGTGCAGTAGTTGTGCCCATCACATGATGTGCTAAAGAATTGTTAGTATCACCCTGCCATATAGCTCTCATATGTTCCCTTATTCTTTCCATCAAGATACAGTCAGTTTTGCAAACATAAAATTGTTGGCAAGCTTGGCACTGTGCTATATAAACTAAATGTTTGGACCTACAGGTGGCTTTAACCTTCAATTTGTATTCTTTGCCTGTCACTAGATGTATGAAAACATCATCTGTATTAATATACTTACAAAAGTTACAGTTCATATAGGGAACAGTTCCCACTCTCCACTTCTCATATTAATATACTTACAAAAGTTACAGTTCATACAGGGAACAGTTCCCACTCTCCTTCCACTATCCACTTCTCTTTTTCCATAACATAGCATCCTCTTTAGTGTACTGCTATTTCTAAATACAAACATAGGTTCAGTGCCTATATAGGCATTAACCTCTTTGTCAGATCTCAGAATATGCCAATTTCTTCTGACAACATCACATATATCAGCTATATTATCAGAGTAGGGCAATATAACACCTAATGCCTTCCTAGTATGGTCATCCCTACCAATATCATATTCTAAGTCTCTTCTAACAGGGGAATAATAGGGTGCAGCCACATTGCCCCTCAAAGTTAGGACATGATCAAGTTGATCTTGTATCTCTCTTCTACTATAACCTCTCTCTAGAAATTAATTCTTTAACATGTTTACTTGTTCCCAAAAAATGGAGTCATCATTATTCAACCTTGATAGTCTCATAAATTGCCCCCTTATGATGTTCCTATAAACATGTGGAGGAAGTAGACTATTACGATGCAAAATATGGTTCTTAACATTCCTTTCTAAACCTCGACATAACCAAACCTCTAACAGGATGTTTAGAAATATAAACATCGAAAAAATCCATCTCTTGAGTGGATACCATCATAGAAAATCTAAGAAAATCTGTGGTTCCATGTAAATATATTACAAAATCGCTCACACTTTCTAAGTTCCCTTTCCATAAAATAAAAATATCGTCGACAAAAATGTCGATAAAATTCAATATGTAAGGTGAACTCATTATTATTTATTACATAAAGGGACTCCCAATGTGCCAATACAGCATTAGCATAACTGTTGGCATATGGGGTCCCCATAGCTACACCCTTCTTTTGCTTAAAATAGCTCTTGGAAAATTTAAACACATTGTTCTCCAATATCGTCTCAACAAATAGGCACAATACATTCACTCGAGAGACTACAGGTACTATGACTTAATAAAAACATTTTCATAAAATCTATACCGACATTATTGGAAATCACTGTAAAAAGTGAAGAAATGTCTAATGTTACAAATAAAAAATCTTCTGTGTTTATATCTATATTACTATTAACATCATATAAATCCATAAAAAACTGTTTGTAATCTCTTAAAACAGCTCCATAATTATTTAATACAGGTCTCAATTGTTTTTCAACATAGACTGACATCAATTCTGTTACCCACCCTCTGCCTGATACTATCGGCCTCAAAGGTAGTTGTGTAGGATCTTTGTGAATCTTTGGTAAGACATGAAAGGTGGGGATCAATGGTAAATCAACTAGACAATATTTGTCTTCTGTAATGCTATGACTCAAGAAATAATCATATAACACATTACGGACATTTGTAATAATCTTAGCTACATCATATGTTATTAAGTCATATGTTTCAACATCATGTAACATTTCAATGACTGTAGACTCATAATATAACATGTCCATCATCACCACAGCCCCTCCTTTATCAGCTTGTTTAATACAAATGGTTTTATTGGACTGTAATGCCAATAACGCATCTTTTTCTTCTACTGTTAAGTTAAAAAATATTTCTGTTCTTAATTAGACATGACATAAATTCATTATATAATTTATCTAAATCATCTTCACAAGCTTGACAAAACACCAACATAGTTGAGTTCAAATTACCTGGTATCAGAGGTAGTCTGTGACATTAGATTGTTTGCAAGAAATGTGATGTTACGGTTAATGTTTCCTGAGGCTGGGACTACTCATTGTCTTAGAAAACCTAGCACTTTTTGCCCTAATTTGAACTCAACTATGGAGGTGTTTTGTCAAGCATCTGAAGATGATGACAAAGATGAGGTCATATCCACTGTATGGAAACCATCCACTGTAGAATCCTCATGTAAATTCTTATCTGAGGTACTAACCTTATCAATCCCAGTAAATTTAGTACCAGTCTTACTATGGGATTTGGATGAGACAGGACCTTGAAAGCTATGTAATGTAGGGAAAGGACCCTTGACTCTGGAAGCGTGGCAATTTGTGATGTTGAATCCAGGTGTCATCCTATGGACTCTACTCTCTGTGACAGTGCAACTGGCTTTTGGTTGCACTGATCATTATTCCCAAGTAAGGAGCTAACTGGAGCAAGAAGTCCCTGCACTGGATGAGTGGATCCCTGGTGGATGCAGTGAGGGGCCAGTCATCTAAGTAGGGGAACACCTGGAACCCTAGCAACCTTAGATATGCTTCAACAACGGTCATGCATTTAGTAAACACCTTGTGGGCTGTGATGAGGCCAAAGTGCACCACTCTAAACTGGAAAAGACTGGCTCTCAGCCAGAAATGGAGATATTTCCTGGACTGCCTTGTCATCCTGATATGGTAGTAGGCAGCCTGGAAATCTAGCTAGCATCTCCAATTATCTTTCTACAGGAGAGGAAGAATGGACTGTACTGTGACCATCCAAAACTTTGTCTCAAGTCTTTTTTGGAACCAAAAGAACCCTGAACAGACTCTAGATCATTGCTTTTCATGTAGAACCTCCTAGATTTCTCACTCTAACAGCTTTGCAATGTCTGCTGCTGCCAATTCCCTCTGACTAAGTGGAATGTCAAGGAGTCTGCTTTTCTTCTTTCTTTTTTGAAGGGAATGCAAAGAGGATAATAAAACCTTTGGTGATTATGTTCTGCACCCATAATCTTGGGTGACTTCCAGCTAGGTGTGAGGGGTGCAGGGATAAGCACCCCCCGACTGCCTCCAGAGTGCAGCAGATGGGCAACATTTCAGGAGCACTGAAAGGGCTTTTGAGTAAAGGACACCTAAACCCTTGATTCTGCAGTCCACTTCTGATGTCCACTGAAGTTATTCTCCTCTCTGCCCCACAAGGGTCTGTCAGCAGAAGCATCATGGTCAAAATTCTGGGACTTTCAAAACCATAGTTTCTTCCCATCCTTCTGGTTCTGGGGGGGGGGGGTCCGTTGGGATGAAGGTGGAAAACATATGCATATGGCAGACAGGGTCTTTCCCCCCTGTTCACGTCTGTTAAGTGTCTTTTACTTTGAGTCCAAAGAATGTTGAGCTGTCAAAGGGAGCATGAATGAAGGACATCAAAGTCACAGTGAAGCATCCAAGCATGCCAGAGAACAGCATAGTCGGTGTTTGCCATGCTTGCCATGCCATCAGCTGCATTTGAAAGCAGAAGCATGGCCACATTGGGCATAGAATGTAGGGTAGATAGCTGTGACTCCACAGTTTTTTGGGATGTCAGCAGGCAGATTATTTGAGAAGGATTTGATAGACAGATGTGTTCTCTTCCAAGAGCTCCTTTTTTGGTGGCTGCCACAGCTGTTATGGCATTTACTGAGGGCCGCTTGCTGTAATGGGACCTGTTCCTAGAGGCAACCAATATTCTGTTGGGTTTCCTTGGGATAGGATTCACTACATCAGGTTCCTTCCAAGTCCACTCAGAGACTAAGTGAACAAGCTCATCACTGGACAGAACCACCCCAGGAGGTAGATTAGCCAGCCTCAAAAGCCTTGGGGAATGTCGACTCTTCCAGGTAGAGGGCTTAGGCGGACCAACCCTTTCTCTGCTTCATCAGTTCGAGAATATCTCCAAAGCAGATGTCTTCCTGAAGGGATCTTGGGGATCCCTACCTTCCCTCAAAATCAGTATTCTCAATGACAGATTCCTTTGGAAATGAGTCAAGATACCTCTTGCTGCAAGACCATTTCCTGTGACTTTCCCCAGTGAGTACTTCTATATAAAGGTCAAAATCCGAGGTTGAGCTAACCAAGTGAGACCACTTGTAGCTTAGAGAGCCTGACTGCCAATGTCAGATAGGATGAATGGACATGTCAACAGGATCCAAGGAGGGGTCAGGACAGAGCCAAGGGGGTATGAGAGATCTCCTCTCTGGGCCTGGAGAGCACCCTTGTAAAAGCCAAAGTCAAAATTAGTGCTAAAGGCTCAACTCCCTGACCTGAAGATTCAAAAGAAGATACATTCCCTGCCTTATCGGACTAATTTCAGAGGCAGGTATCAGAGCCAAACTGTCCAGGGATGAAGTATCTAAGGGAAGGAATTGCTCCAAAAACCTTGGCATTGACTCCAACCCCTGTATGTTGGACCTGAGACCCAACCTGATCGAAAGGAGCCAGTGAAAATGTGATGGAAGCCACTGGATTTGAAATCAACAGAGCTGTTGGTTCTGAAAAGTGTGTCTTATGGACATTAGTCGGTACTGTGGGTACCAGACCAGGGGGTCAGACTGGTGAAGGAGAGATCATGGGTGGGATTGTTGAGACGAGACCTAGAGCCACTGGTGTGGTAGGCACCAGGAGGGCACCCAGTTGTATCTGAGTCTGGAGAAACTTTTGCATCATCCTGAAGATGTCAGCTTCTGAGAGGCTCCCTGATGATCGAAAGGACCTGAAGGAAGATACCACATTAGGTGGTCTGTATTAACAGTGACTGGGTCTATCCTGCAAAATGAGAAAGTAGAGCCAAGGACTAGCTGGCTGTGGGGAGAACCAACAAGGTGGAATTGGTGAAAAGATCTTAAGTATCTCCCATGCAGACAGAGCTGAATGTTTTGAACATCTCCGGCACCAGGCCAGATGGATCTGGTGACCTCCTTTTAGGGCTTTTCTTTCCATTTGTCTTTATCCCTTTTCTTCTCTTTACTCCTCTCTCTCTAGATCTCATCTTCACAGATTTTCATGAGTAGGAAGTAGTACTATCTGAAACTGAAGGAGCAAGAACTCCTACTTGAGGCCCTTGAGGACAAGTCTGTTGTGTCTGTCAGTGACAGTCTTGGCCTTAAAAGAGGCACAGGACTCGCATTCCACTGGGCAGCCACAAAACAGTGCACACAGTGTATGTGAGGATCCTGTTGGAGGATTTAATGCCCGCAGGCACTGCATTTTTTGAAACCAGGGGCCTTGTCAGCCAAAACTAAGCAATTTGACAAGAAAAAAATACAAGAAATATATAAGAATGACAAGAGGCTAGATAACAGTACTAAAAACCCCAAGACTAAAAGTCTTAACAGTTATGTAAACCACATATTTGATAAACAACATTGCAACAGGAATAGAAAATCTTGAGAATTAACTTTTTTTCGAACGGAAGGGAAAGCAGGAAAAATACAACTGAAAAAAAAACCCTATTAAAGGTTATCTGCACTAAACTACAGAAAAAAACTAGGGAAGATATATATCTAGATATCAATATCGTGCCTTGACCAAACAGGAGGCAAATGAGATCTGGGGTATTCTTGGGACTAGAGGGAATTGTTGGTGGGGGAGGAGCCACAGCTCTGGATTCATGACCTTGAAAAAGTCGCCAAGGCTGGTTCAGATAACTCATCTGTAGAGCTGAATGTAAAAAAAAACAACAGACAATTGCCTTGGTAACTGACAAACCCTGTTTTCCTTCCATAAATGACACAAACAGATGAACAGAATGTCTCAATGGTTTACTCATTTCACTGTAGTATCGGAACTATCTCAGCACATCACACTATGCCTTGCTTTCCTGTTTTAGGAAAGAAGACATGCAACTGAAGAATAATTCCCTCCAGTAAAGCTCTTTTGAGTGTATACCTTTAACTCCCAGTGGATGTGGCTTGAGTCTTTAAAAAAAATGAAGTTATCACCTTACAGTTCTAACAACTAATCATTGACAGAGGTCAAATATCAATAAAATTGTGTTTGCCATCATGTATTTTCCAAGATAAAATATTCTGACACCTTGTATGTAGCATGGGTTTGGAATTATTGGAATTATTAATGCGAATATGAACAAGCAATATTTGACGCCTAGAGGCTCAGTAGGAGGTAACTGCAGAAATGCCTGGAGACACACTCGACTGTAATGAAACCACATCAGGCATGACGGACCAAGTTGTTTTCGATGCATTATACCCTTGTTGAAATTGCATATGACTCTACTTATCAAAGTCTGCAGTTCAGAAATCCTTTTGGCTGAAGTGACTGCAACTAAGAAGGAGTTATCTAAGTAAGGTAAATAAAGTCTGCTAAAAAGACAAGTCCAAAAGAGACATTATTTTCCCATGACAAACTTCCGGTACTAAGCAAAGGTTGCAGGATGCATCCAAAGTCTCAAGGAAGGAATCGCCTTCAAGCAGTGCTTAACAGCAATCTAGTAAACCAGAAGAAGGTGTACAGGCAGATATACCAATTAAGAGCAAGAACTATATAACAGCAAACAAGAAATCTATAGGTGGATATACAGACATAGCAGACATATACAAGGACTATGTAACAGGAATCTAGGAAGCTACAGGTGGATATACAAACTTAACTGGTAGCTTCCAGCCATGCTAATTTCTGATGCAGTAGATATATCATACAAATAAATTAAATGTAACAGCAGTCTATGAATTATAGGTGGATATGCAGGCAGTTAGAGCTGAAAAACATATTTTCAAAAACAACAGGCAAAGCCAGTACTATATAATGTGGCATGATACTGCAGAGTATAAGGTACTAAACTGCAAGCTAAATCTATAGCTTTAATCTACGGCTACCAATATGATTTTCTAGTGGTAGTCTTTTAAATTTTTTACAAAATAGGTAACACCCTTGAATAAAAAAAAAGATGGCTGTTTGGTACACCCTTGAATAAAAAAAAAGATGGCTGTTTGGTATTAATCAAATTTCCTCAAAGCTGACAGTTTTTCAGACTTGTGTTTTGGATGTAGAAATCTGCATTCTCGATGCGTTAACAACTTGCTGAGAAGATGCAGAATAAATGGTGGAGCCACCAGCATCTGTGTTAGGGAAGGGGAATCATGGTTATCTTGACCAGCAGAGCTAAGGGAATGAGGTCTACCTTTACTCTTTTTATCTTCAGCAGTGGGTTTAGGATGAGAGATGGTGGAAATGCAAATATCATACTCTGACTTTAATTATGGAAAGACACTGGCCATCTGTGCCTAGTTGTAGGAAAACCTGAAGGGAAGCTTGTGACTGACATGTCAAGGACACCTACGTTTAAAAGGCTTTGAGACTATTATCATGAGAAATGTTCTTTTTGACAATAGTCCATTTGTAATAAACTGAAATTTTGCTACGTACAGTGCTTCCTAGCCTACTTTCCTGACTTGATATATAAATGACCTAAAGGAATCAAGTTAATCTGTCCTGCTTGTTCCCAAAATGAAATATTTTAAACTTTTGTCAAAGTGCTATTTAATCATGCTAAACTCATTTTTGATTAAAATTATTTAGAAAATATTTTGCTGTGATGTGAAGGAAGAACTTGAGTGATAATATATGTGCTACAACTTCACATTTGTAAAGAAAAATAAACACCTTCTGATGGATATGGTAAAACAGGAAACCTATGAACTAAAAACACTGGATGGAATTCATTTCATTTCTGAAGATTTTTCTAGTGATTAAAAAAAACTGTTTTCAAGTGTTATAGCATAATACCATCGGATCAAGTCAATTAACATAAAGTTGTTAATTTAAGCGAATACAGAGATTTCATACAGCCAAGAAAGGCTGGTTTGCTGACAATACATTTCATGAACACTGAAGCTGATGAAAAAAAAAAACAGAATTAAAAAATGGTAGGTAGCCAGATTTAGCAATAGGAACTTTCTGTGATTCTGGGAAAAAAGAACATGAACATAAGCCGGTCCATACCCAAAGCTATTCAGCAGCTTAGTGTCTGTTACTGGCAAGACAACTCTTTTTCAACATTTTTGGTCTGGTGTACTTAACTGACTTAAATGTAATAATTGCCTTAAGCATCTTTGCTTTGCTAGAATCATGAAATAGTTTTACTATCACATGTTCAACACTACTGTGGCAAGAAAATGTTTGGAAATCACAACATCGACCACAGTAAATGCCGAACTGAGCATTTCAGTCAAGTCGAATGTCGAACATTTCAGTTTCACTGAAATTCTCTTAGCTGCTAAACATATTTTAACATGTTTTGCAAGCCCCCCTGCACCCCTCATGTGGGGGGCTGCACCTCCCCCCCATTTATATATACAAACTCCGAGACTGCACTACACTGAGGAAAGGGTACATTTCCCAATCCCCACTATATATAGTGCGATCTGCACTACACTGTCAAACCTTGCTATAGCGGCTGTTCGCAATTGTAAGGTTCGACAATATAGTTACTCGCACTAATGATTCTGCTACCTGATTTATGCACATACATTGATTGCACACAGTGCGATCTACTATGTAAACCCATGAAATATCCCACTCTGTGAGAGACAAAGGGAATCTAGTGAGTAAGGCAAATGCTTCTGCTGTCTAAAGTCAAGGAAATTGTTCTGTCTTGTAATGGGGACAGTCAACACTGCCAAGATGACAGGAGAACAACAATCTCCTGAAAAAAAGAGACGTGGCAAGAGAGATGTGGTAAATGCTTCCCTCAATCAGGTAACTATGTTATCAAATAAAGTAACTTGAGTAATTAAATACTGCAATGGCTAAAAACAGGTGAGGAGCATGCCCAATTTTCTCAACAGGTCTATAATTTAAGACTACTGATTTGGAGGGAGGAGACAAAGAATGTCATTCGCCAACTGGATGACTGAGCAATATAAAAGCTGGAACAGATATGACTTAACAAAAAAACCTATAAAATCTCATTCAGAGGGGTACTAAATATTCTGTCAGCCTCTGTAGGAGCAGATGATTACATGGCAGGGTATGTCCACAGTATAGTCATCAAGTCTTGCAATTAATAAATGAGCAAGGGGAGAGCTGATGAGTCTGAAATCTGCAATAATATCAACTTATGTTTCTTTGGGATGAATGCTCTACTGCTACTTAAAAGAATCCTATATAAATTATGAGTTTCTCCAAAAGTGACATTTTCTAGGAGGAAAGCAGAGAACAATTAAGTGCCTTGTCCATAAGGGAAACGTAGTCAATAAAAAATCTTCTAGAGACAGTAAAGGAGAAGTTCACCTCTTCCCTGTATTAAGAGAAGGATATTTGGAAATCTCTGGATATCAGCTGTTCAGGCAGAACAGAAAGTACAAGATGAGAAGGTGGCTTGTAATGTCTTGTGGCAGGAAAAAAAACATTACTGATGTGAAATTTGAATCTCCCAGAAGCAGACTGGTGCAGTTCAGCATCCAGAATACGGAGAGAGAATGAAACTGGGGTTACTAGTCCAAGCTGTCTTCATTCAGCTAGTGCAGAAAGGTACAAGGAAAGGTAAGACAACTTGACACTGTACTTCACAAGGATGACAGGGTTAGTCAGCATGAAAAAAAAAAACATTCCCGGGAAACAACAGCATGCATTAACTCTGAAATACCCTTAGTGAACAGGACAACAGACCAAAAAGAAAATGTGCAGGATTACAAAAAAGGTAAGGAAACTCCTTGACACTGAAATGGAAGACAAGACGCAAATAAAAAAAAAAGGCTAGGATTTGGAGACAAGTAGTGTTCATTATGCACAGCACACCTCTGCTGGAACTGGTAACATACAGACACAGGCAGGCTAGTATCTTTCCTATTTTCATGCTGTGTTCTACAACAGTGAGCCCAAATGTACAATAGAATACAAATGCCAATGACTATACATAATGCTATGCAAATAAAATGGGGTAGTAAAATGAAGTTTCTTCTTCTTTCGGCTTTTCCCGGTTAGGGGTCGCCACAGCGGACTCCGTTCCACTAATGATTGGCAGTTGATTTTTATGGTGCTGAGGTGCCAGCCCGACACCCAACCTTCAACGAAGGCACGCCCATTCACATGTCTTTCAAACGCCATTCAACCGCAGGGAGGACATGCAGACTCCACACAGAAGGCGCTCCAGCCGAGAATCGAACGGAAGAACCTCTTGCTGTGAGGCAACAATGCTACTGCTGCACCACCGTGGCTTGGGTAGTAGTAAAATGAAGTATAATGATGTTAAAATGTATGAACGGTAGACAGTGTAGTGATACACTGACACCTACATGAGGAAACAGTACAGCTCTGTGGGCCTGACTACAAAAATATAAAGCCAAAGATTTTGTAACTGAACATACCAAAACTTCTTAGAGTCACAGGAGACTTTGAGCAGCATATAATAGCTCTTAACAATATAATAGCTCTTAACATTTTGGGTCCCACTGGTACTTGCCTGGTGCTACCTGTTGCCAAAACGCATGTTATAAGCAGTGGTTGACTTATCACAATTTCACTGATTAAGTAATTATGCACTCTGAGTAAATTGGATTATACGGGCCCTTGGATGACATGTACTGCCCACATACAGGATCAAAAGAAATATGTGGCCTTCTAATACTTGTGGAGACCATGGCATGCATATCCTTCTTCTATACTTGATATAGGGACCTCTCAGAGACCAAGTAGAGACACATTAGGTATTTCCTATGCTTCTGCCTTTAGAATACTCAGCAAGTTCCTTGATAAAAACTTCTACATATGGAGGATTATATATGGTTTTCCTAGCTCAGTACCATAGAGAGCAAACACTGTTTCTTTCATCTACATCATCATCCACCTCCTTGAAGTACTGGTTGCCAAAGAGCACACACAGAGTAATAAAGGCACCATCTAGCTCTCAGGTGCATAGGGTTATGAACAGAATGGGCTACTATTCCATGAACTGCCACCTAGTGCATGATGTGTTAAAGATCATGACCTTGTTTGTACAACACATAGGCCATTTTCATGATTTGCATATCATTAAGGAAACCATGGTAAAAAATTTCTCCAAAGCAAACTTCATGCTTCTTAAGACAGAATTGGTGAACTTCATGACACCCATGCAGATGGACAATACAGTTATGACTGCTGAATCCTACACAAATGCACTCTATAAGCACTTACATGAGTGCATTGATCATGCTATCCCAAACAGAACCAAGATGCTATCCTCCAAAAGAGGAAGCCAATCTTGTGGTCCCCTGCCATAAACAAACTCTGCAACAGAAGGAAGAAACTGTTGCAAAAGAGAGTAAAATCCCATGAGTGGAGGAGCTCCCTGGTCAGCCTCAGCAAGAAGCTGAGATCCCTTATAAGATCCTCCAAAGCTAGCTATGAAAACAAGATTGCCACTGATTCTAAGGACAACCACAAAGCATTCTATAGCAATGGCAACACCCAGATCTGCTCCGAGTTACAGCACAATGGCACAAAAATTTCAGAACCAACTGATATTGCCAACATCCTGGCAGATAGGCTCAGTGCTAACTTTACCCCCCTCTCACCCCGTAAAGGGCCTATATCTATACAGGAAGAATGCAGAGTCCCTGTAATCACAACTTCACAGGTAAAAGCAGCACTCTGTAAAGCCAAAACCACAGCATCCATGGAACTGGAAAAGATCCCAGGCTGCGTTTTACATGAACTTCAGAATGAACTGGCTCCCCACCTAAGCACCATGTTCAATCATAGCCTCATGTCAGGCTTTGTGCCCACTGAATGGTGCACAGCAACAGTTATCCCACTCCACAAAGGGGGAGCCACCACTGATCCTGGGAACTATTGCCCTATTAGCCTAATGAGCCTGGTCTGCAAGGCCATGAAACGTATCATCATGGAATTCATAAACAAAGACATTGGTAATCTCCAAACTCTGGACCCCACCCAGTTCAGGTTTGTGAAAGGCAGATCTTGCCTTCTGAAACTGGCCGACTTCCTTGGGGCAGTCACCAAAGCCGTAGAGGACGGTAAGGTGGTTCACACAGCCTATCTTGACCTCGTCAAGGCTTTCAACACCATCCCCCATTCTGGAATTATAGCTAAATTCACTAAACTAGGTATAAATCCCTACATCACAAGATGGGTTGCCAACTGGCTCACTGACAGAAACCACACGGTAAAAGTTGCAAACTCCAAATCTGACTTCAAACCAGTGACAAGTGGAGTAAGGGTTCAGTCCTGGGACCTCTCCTGTTTGGTATCTACTTTTCTGAAGTACAGGCTAACACAGAAGGCCTCTGGCTAATGAAGTTCGCAGATGACTGCAAACTAGGAGCCATAGTCAAGTTCCCAAATGATGTGGACATCCTACAGAAGGGCCTCACTGAGACAGATGCCTGGTGTCAGAGGCATGGCCTCAAGCACAATGCCAAAAAGTGCATTGTCATCCCCTTTGGTAAAAACTCTGTACCCATGAACTACCACATAAACGCAGTCTACTTAATGCTGAATGTGTGATAAGAGACCTTGGGACACAGGTGGACAGAAGTCTCTCCTTTGATAATCACATCGCCACAGTAGTCAGGAAATCCTATGTGGCACACCTCATCACAAAAGGGTTCTCATCCAGGAAAAAAGAGGTCATTGTTCCCTTCTACTCAGCACTCATTACACCCATTATAGAATACAACGCCCCTTTTGGAATGTACCTCACAAGACATCTGCAGCAGCTGGAAAGGCCACAGAAGTACCTCACAAAGAGGATTACTGGCCTCAGACAGATGCCCTACACTGACTGTATCAAAAAACTCCAGCTTTACTCTGTAGCATATCGCCTACTCTGAGGAGATCTCTGCCTAACATATAAAGCTATGTTAAACCCACAGCTGTTGGACATGCTACACTTAAAGAAATCCCAATCCCTCCAAACTACATGCTCTAGGGACCTAAATCTTGTCACCACTATAAACAGGACTTGCTGGAGGGATAGATTCCTGTCCTAGAGACTTCCTATACTCTGGAATTAGCTACCCATCTATGTTAAGGAAGGTTGCTCATTAGCACTCTTCAAGAAAAATCTTGATGAGTGGATGGGAAATAGGAAATACACCCCGGGGATCACTTCTGTGGCTCTGCTCGACAGGGGAACAGGAAATTAACTTTCTTGGGTGGCGTAAGCCAGGGAACCTTGCTGGCTAGGCTTACTTAGGCCCTATGAACCTATAACAGGGGAAAACCGAGTCTTCATATACATAAGGGCAGGGGCCTCTACAGAATATTTTCTGATGGGGGCAAAATTTTCCATAAACCACAAAATTAAGGGACACTGACAGAAAGCAATAGTACTAATACGAAACAAAAGCAAGACAGTGAATCTGACAATTTTTTCTGGAGACTCACGTGCTTTTGCTAGAGGAAACAAATTATGCTGGGGGTTTGGTTTCAAAGAGTCAGTGGTATAGTTTACAACACTCATCCAACCTTTTTCTTATCAACGATTATTACTGATTCTTATCAATGTACATCTGATGAATATTTCAAATGGGGGAGGTCATTCCTTTCTTCCACAACTGCTTCCATACCCATCAACTGCAGTCAAGTTACTGATAGTTTACACACCTCAAATGTCTGATTCTGATCAGTTAGAGAGATAATGACTATGGTAATGTATTTCAGCTTGTTTCAAACAGACAAACACACAAGCTCAGCCAAGTTAGATCAATGACTGCATAAAGTCTAATTAGAGCAAATTAGGGGTTAGTCATTTTCATCCACACACAGCACGTATTCACACCAAGCATATTCACTCACATTTCAGATTTATGACTATAATATTATGATCAAGTAACAAAAAGTAGCCACAGTAATCAATTCCAATGTGTTGCTATAAGATAAATCAAACATCAGGTTGCACAGGTATTCCTCATCAAAACTGCAGTCAATGGACAGTTAAAAGTGAGAGCCTTCCCAGAAATTAAAAAGTGATGCAAAAGTTAAAACAAGGAACAGTCATGTCATTAAATTGAACAGGGGAAAAAAAGAGTCCCCGAAAAACAGACAACAGATTAAAGTGCAAGTCTTCAAAAAATAGAAAAGAAGGAATAAGTTAATACAAAGGCAATGGAATAAAAAAACACCCCTGGAAAGTCCACATGGACCTTAAAAGCACTCACTGACTAATTAACTGTAAAAGTGTTCAAACTGATGCAAACATTCAAAGAATGAATTTCAGACCCTATTAACATCCCAAATAGGCCACACAAATATGCAGTACTTTGTGGGAAAAAGTCTTGGTCTGGTTAGGAAGTATACTGTAAGCCTGTGAAGAACAACTACTGTTGTACAGCCCCCAACAGTTGGAAATGCATTTTTTTTGGAAATAAGCTATGGTGCTACTTGTAATCTTTAACAGGAAACAGTCTATAGCAAGAAAGTACTGAGTGGGCTGCATGAAAAGAATGCTCTTCAGAGAAGTTCAGATTTTTATTTATTTGTTAAATAGGTAAGTCCACTATGCATAAAAAAAAATCTCTTTTCATGGGTGATCCAGGAGTGCTGCCTTGTAAGTGTGGACTTGTTCAAACTAACAAATTATGGAGAGGCTATCAAAGGAATCACTCAGAACTCCGGAATGAAGCTCATCTGTAACTCAGTTTGAAGTAATGGTGCTAAACAGCCAGAGAAGTGTGTTTGATGACCAGTGTGATGCAGCATCAATTACTTTAAATAACCCTGCCTAGGGATGAATCCTATACAACAAAGCACATATCTTCAACAAGACTGAAGAAAGCATTTCTGTCATTAACAATACAAACAAGTATCTGGTCTGGTCATGAGCCAAGTCTTTCTAACTACTTATGACCCTTTCCAGCTTCAAGCTGGGCCAGAAGAAAAGACAACATACACTGTATTCAAAACTGAACAATACATACATTTGACCATTAACGTGGATGAACCCTGTAAACAATTACAATGAGATAATATGGCAGTTTACATGCAACAGTTAAAGACAGCTAAGAATTAAGAACTACAATTCAATTAAATTGCAATAAGGAGCAATGAAAGATGTTCAAACAGAATGGAAGAGGAAAAAGGGGAGAATGTCTAAGATACATGAGACAATAAAAAGAATGGTTACTAGGGGAATAAATGATAGTGACAATAGCAGGACAAGGGCTTGTTAGCTGGAAGGACTGAGTTTGAAATTAAAATAAAAAAATGGAAAACAAGGAGAGAGAGAGATTTTTGACAGATTAACTCTTATTTATATGAAATATTTACACTGGGAAGAATCAGTGAGATGGTCTCACACTGCAATACCTATTTTGATAAAAAGGTTGAGAAGTACAAAAACCACTTCTTGAGGATTACAGTGTAACTTAGAACACATGATATTACTAACAGGTACAAAGCATGTACCATGAAGTGCATTACACAGTCTCTGTCAAAGTCAAACCACAACCACATCTAAACATTCAAAGATGTCAGTACCTGCTTTCAGGATATGGAACAATACTCTCTACAATTTCAAATTAAATGATCTTAAATTTAAAATTAAAAGAAGGCTATGTATTCTTACTTATCGGATAATGTAACAGCAACTCTGTGTTGCTGCTATAAGTAATTTTAAAACAGATTGTGGAATAACAGAATCCTTAAACTTACATGATGCAAGAATAAATTAAAAAGCCGCTACATGCTAGTGATTACATTTTATGTCCTAATACAATCAGTTGAAGGCTAAACGTCCAAGGAGGTTGAGTGTCACCTGCCATTTATGAATGCCAACTCTAAGATTGCACATTAATGGAGAAAAGGCATATTCTGCAACACCAATATTATAACGACCTTGCCCTAGTGCAGATTGTCTGTTTTGTCAACCAAACTGCGTCAACTATATTACTGGTTCCTTATATATCTATATATACGTATGCACACACAAAACAAAAGTTATGTATTCACCATAATGATAAATCTGTGCTGTCTCTTTCCATCCTTCAACTTATGAGTATCAGATGTGGGTTCAGCCATTTTTATTAAGCTTTGGATCCAGTGCTCAGGTTCCTCTCCCCTACCCATAATCCCAATGCATACAGCGAGCTACCTCAGATTAAGTTTGTCTGCCAATAAAAGGAAATTTAAAAATATGAAGGCGTTGGCAGCCAAACAACTAGTTGACTTAAATGCTCCCAACCTGTGAAAGGAAAATAAAGACCTTCAGGAGCCAAGGTAAGATCAGTTAAAGCCATCTCGAAATGAGAACATGATAAAAAAAAAAAAAACTGTGCATACAAAAAATAAGGAAGGGTGTGATGGGAGGTAGATGAGGAAAGACAGAAACAGACAACACAGATCTATCATTATGGTGAACACACAACTTTTGCATCTCATGTTGTCTTTTCCATCCATTCCTTAACGAATGGGACAGAGTCCCCAAGTACTTTCTCACTTATGAGGTCTTACGAAGACTATTCCAGACCACAGCTGAACCAAAAGAGGCTCTAGATCAGGATTAGGTATACAGTGTGAGATGAAGGTATGCTCCCTGGACCAGGTAAGCTGCAGCACACAATTGGAACACTAGAGAAAAAGGCTGTAGACAAAGCCACAAATCTGGTGGAATGAGCCTCTCTGGTTGAAGGAAGTGACAATCTCCTTTCTTGATAAAGAAAAGAAAAGCATTGTGACAACCAGTGAGAGAGGTTGACTTTGGACACTGCTTTTCCCAATTTAGCTGCAGAGGACGACACAAATAACTGGTCAGATTTCCTGAATGTTTTGTCCAATGCAAATAAAAACATCACTGATGATGAACATGTAGTAAATGTAAAATGTACTCATCCTTGTTTGAAAAATTTGGGAAGAACACTGGAAGATTTATGGAATGATTAATGGATGATTCAGAAGCCACCTTAGGAAGAAAAGAAGGGTTGGTTTTTAGGGACACACTGTCCTAGTGAAAAATCATGGTGGGAGGTTTTGGGGACAGAAAATGTACCTCAGAAATTCTCCTGGCAGAGGTGACAGCCACCAGAAATTAAGTCTTCCATGATAAAAACATCAGATCAACCCTAGCAGCAGGTTCAAATGGGGGCCCAGTCAAAGCCTGTACTACAATAGTAATATCCTATGGAGTAAACGGATCTCTAAGCATAAGATATAATAGAAAGGTACCTCGGAGTAAAGTCTAGGATAATCCAAGAGATGAAATGGGCATACGATTTTTCACCTACAGGGAAAGAGGATATTGCAGCTAACTGTACCTTGACTGTGGAATAACTGGCTCCACATTGAAAAAGGTGTGCAAGGAAGTACAATATTGTTGAAAAAGGATCCATATTTTTTAATTGCCCAACTAGAAAAATTTTTGCTTTTGTTCCTATACATTTTCCTAGTAGAGGGTTTTTGAGAAGGAGACAAAATGAGGACATCTGAAAATGAAAACCTGGACTGTCAAACCATCACTGAAATTATAAAATCCATGCAGTCAGTTTGAAGGACTGAATGTTTGGGTGAGGTAACCAGAAAGAGTGCCATAGAAGATCTGGCTCTGAGCCCAGCACCCAGAGGAGTGGACTAGATGAGGACAGAGGAAGGGAAACCAGACTTGTTGAGGCCAATAAAAGGCTATAAGGATGCCTGTGACCTTCATCTAAGATGCTTTCTGAAGAAACTTTTGGAATCAGGGGCATCAGAGAAAGCAGTAAAAAAAAAAAATCCAGGGCCCAAGGATGCATTAGTGCATCCCTGGGTGACTCCTCCTCTTGAGAAATTAGAGCAAAGAACTTGCTGCATTTGGTGTTGTGGGGAGAGAAGAAGAGATAGTAACAAGGTTGGCCCCGATGGCTGAAAATCCACTCTGTTAATAACGAACTGAGGGAGCAGAACAAACCTGTTCAACCTCTCTACAAGGATACTGGATTTCCAGGGATTGGCGTTGCTATTAGAAAACAGCAAGAAGATATCACTCTCATTGACTCTCAACACAAAGGATAAGATCTGGTCCCTCCCTGTTTGTTGATGTACCAAACAACTGCCTGTCTGTCTGAACAAATATCACACCCAAAGGGAGAGTCCTAAAAGGCCTGCAATGCTAGGAGAACTACTTTCATCTCCTATGTACTGTTATGAAGACTGGCCTCTGTTTGGGCCATGTGCCTTGGACTCTCTTTCCCAAATAATGCCCGCCCAAGTTAGGAAACATCTGCTGTCAGTGTCTTGGGGGGGGGATGAAAGGATGACCCTGTAGAACATGCAAAGCTTCTAGCCACCACTGCAAGTGAGCTATGCAAATGTTTGTTAGGAAACACTACAAATGATATGGTTGTTTTGTGAGGGACCATAGAACTGCCAGAGTTCACTGAAGAACTTGCATGTAGAATCTGGCTAGTGGCACTAATGTCAGAATGCAAATAATTACTCTTGCTTGTGGCTTCTGCTGAGATCAGACTTCTTGGGCTTGTTGGTAAAGGGATGTCATTCTTGTTAGAGGGAGTTTTGTTATTTGAAGTCTTGTGCCCAAAAGTGTTCTGATGAAATCTAGAGACTGGAGTTGTTGTAGCTTGGACTTTTTTAGATTAACTAAATTAATCCCAAAGTCATAGTTACACAGTTGTAGCAAGGAGTCCCTGGCTTGAATGAGTAGACTCCTGGATGGGATGGTGATGAGCCAGTTGTCCAAATATAGAAATACCCAGAAATTCTCCAGTCGTAGATGAGCTGCCACTACCACTATACACTTAGTAAACACCCAGGAGGCTAGGGTGAGATCAAAGGACAGAGCTCTGAATTGGAAATGACTGGCTCCCAGCCTGAAGCAAAGGTACTTCCTGGAATGTCTGTCCATCTTTATGTGGTAGCATGCATCCTGAATATCTATCAAATAAATCCAGTTGTTCTTTCTCAGTAAGGGAATGGGCTGAGCTGTGACCATACAGAATTTTATTTGCTTCACAAACTTGTTCAAGTAGCTTAGGTCCTTTGACACTCAAAAAAATGTTGAGCAATTTTCTGATCCTCTCTTGTATGGGGGGAACATCTTGGGTGACTTGATTTCTTAGAAGCTTCCTTATTTATGAAGTGTTTCTTCCTTTTGTGATGGTGGAACATTGGGAATTCTTTTGGGGTACAAAGGAAGGGTGTGGAAGGGAATGAATTAGCCTCTGCTTATGATCCTCTACACAATTTGTTTTGAGTGCTGGATCTCTAGGTTGCTAGGTGCAAGGATAAGCACCCCTCCAAATCCCTCCAGAGTATGACAGTCTGGCAACCATTAAGGAGTGCTGGAAAGGCTTCTCTGAGAAAAGACTCCTGAAGCCTTGGT